>NC_041002.1:19446122-19747239 GCF_004193775.1 Glycine soja | reverse complement strand
CCTCATGTTCATCCCTTTCCAAGCCCACCATCGCACCACAAACTTGTAACCATAAATATATTACAGATTGATCAAACCATAATTGTATTAGATGAATTATGAAAAGAGTGATCCATAATTCATCTAATACAATCATAGATTGATCAATCTGTAATACAAAGGTATTTTTTTGTATTACAAATTGTCCAATTCATAATTGTATTTTTTGTATTACAAATTGATCAATCCATAATGTATTTTTTTTTTGTATTACGGATTAATCAATCTGTAACTGGTTACAGGTGAAGTTGGGCAGTTTAAGGTTGACAAGGACATGGTGAGCAACCGAGCTATAAGGGATTCATGAATTGAATGCATACTTGATGCCTTTTTTTGGATAGAATCACATGGATGTCGCTAAAAGTGGAGGAGTAAAAGGGAGGGGTGGGGACGAGGAAGAAGAGGTTGTTGGTGTCGTTGGGGAAAGTGGTGATAGAAGAGAAAGTTAGAGGGAGAGGCTCATGCTTCAAGATGAATGTTGTTGGATCAAGTGACCTCGAAATAATTAAGAAGGGGGGATTGAATTAATTATTAATGAGCCTTGACTAATTAAAAACTAATACTTCTTAATGTTACTAGATTCAATTAGGCTTTTACTACAAAGTTAAGAAAGTAAAGAACAGAAATAGAAACTTAACCTAAAGTAAAAGCGGCAATTAAAAGTATACAGCGGAAATTAATGAGTGTAGGAAAGAAGAAGACAAACACAAGATTTATACTAGTTCAGCCACAAACCATGCCTACATCCAGTCCCCAAGCAACCTGTGGTTCTTGAGATTTCTTTCAACCTTGTAAAATCCTTTACAAGCCAAAGATCCACAAGGGATGTATCCTCCCTTGTTCTCTTTGAAAAAACCAAGTGGATGTACCCTCCACTTGAACTGATCCACAAGAGATGTACCCTCTCTTGTTCTTAGTATAATAATTCCCCAAGTAGATGTACCCTCTACTTGTACCACAAAGGATGTACCCTCCAAAGTGTTGGGACAAAGAATTCTCAGGCGGTTAGTCCTTTGAATCTTTGTAAGGGGAAACAAAAGATATCTCAGGCGGTTAGTCCTTTGAAATCTTTTACTTAAGGGGAAGGGAAGAATCAAAAGAATTCTCAGGTGGTTAGTCCTTTGAATCTTTTGTAAGGGAGAAGAGAGACAAAAGAATTCAGGTGGTTAGTCCTTCGTTCTTTTGGCAAAGGGAGAAGAGAGACACAAAAGAATTTAGGCGGTTAGTCCTTTGTTCTTTTGGAAAAAGGAGAAGAGAATGAAAAAGATGAATAGCACAAGTTTTTGAACAAAGAACTTTTCTTGGAAGAGAAAGTGTTGATCAAAAACTTTTTAGAAAGATGAAGAGAAATGAATCAGAAAATTCTGTAGAAAGATATTGAAAGATTGATTGAAAGATGTTTGAGAGATGATGTTGAAAAAGATTGAAAGATAGATGATTCAAAGATGATTGATGATTGATCTTTTTTTGAAACTTATGCCATGGTAACATATTTATAATCTCTTGATGACTCAAGTCAAAGCTTGTGACACTTGGCAATTTCTTTAAAACCAGTCACTTAAAAAAGTTGTGACTTTTGAAAGAATCTTCAGAAACAAGTCACTTGAAGAATTGTGACTTTTGGAAATGTATTTTTCGAAATCAGTCACTGGTAATCGATTACCATTAAGGTGTAATCGATTACACATCAACAAATGTGACTCTTCATTTTAAATTTTCAAAATTAAAACATTTAGAAGCTCTGGTAATTGATTACAAGTATTGTGTAATCGATTACACAAGTTTAAAATGATTTAAAATTGTTTAAACATAAGTTGTGACTCTTGAAATTTGAAATCTAACGTTTTAAAACACTGGTAGTCGATTACTACCTTCTGGTAATTGATTACTAGAGAGTAAAACTCTTTAGTAATGATTTTGTGAAAACTTATTGTGCTACTCAATTTTTTGAAAAACTTTTTTAGTACTTATCTTGATTGAGTCTTCTCTTGATTCTTGAAACTTGATTCTTGAATCTTAGGATTTTGCTTGATTCTTGATTCTTTGACATCATCAAAATAACCTTGGAAGACATTGCTTCCACAAATGTAGCACCATTTTGTGCAGTTTAGGGCAAGACTCGATTTTGATTAGGTGTGTGCTAATTTGAATCAAGCTTGGCTCTTTATTGGTCTTGATTGCTCATGGTGGCGCTATAGTCGCACCTACAACGATGACACCATTGTGCGTAGATAGGGTGGAAGAGGTGACAATGCGACAAGGAGGAAAGATGGGGTGAGTGGTGCTGGTGGTAGTGGTCACACAAATGGAGTCATCAACGTCACTAATGGAGGTGGTGGGAGAAAAGAAGAAGAGTAAAAATGGAATATTGAACAATTTAGAGGTGTACTTGGTTAAGTACATCCATGTGTCTTTACATTTTTCACATGTACAAATACAATTGTCACCCTTTTGTTTTTTTCTTGACCCACTTTTGTTTGTTTGACTTGGTTAGAATGCTTGCATTTAGTCTTTACAATTTTTGGTTTTTTTTTTTTTTTATATTGATGAGCGATTTTAGGGTTTGCTAAGTTTTTAAATATATCTCCTTGAATTATTGAATAAACCTCATTTGTCTACTATTGATTTTTATTTCATCTTTCTTGTGCATTAATAATTGTTTTTACTAAAATATCATGAATTGTCTCTTTCTCTTCCCTATAGAGATTGGAGAAGATGAATAAAGTTCCAATAAATTTAAGGATAAATGTGAAAAAATATTATAATTATAGACAAATTTAATGCTAATAACTAAATTAACTTACTTTCTTAATAAGCATAAATTAATCAATTATCTCTTATAACTATGAACAGATGGAGTAGGTGGTATATTCAATAATTAAATAATTATAAGTAACTATTAGTAACTACAAAAAGATTAAAAGAAGAGTTAGATATTACTAAATAATTAAATACTTTTCCAAGTTATTAATATAATAAGGGACAAAACATTTGTTGATTGTCTTATAAATAGAAATGGAGGGAGTATTTGTTATTTATTTTTAGTCCATAATAGACCAAGCTCTCAGGGATTGTTTTAATCCATACAAAGTTTTTTTTTTTTAATTTGCAAACCTTCATGGTATCTAAATGAGATGGAACATTGACATCTATTCCTTGTGTCCCTAATTATAAGACATAGTTAACTAACACTTATTAAGAACATTGGTTAATATAGTTTTTAGAATTAAATTTGTCTTTAAGTATAATATTTTTTCAAATTTACCCTTAATTTTATTGGGAACCTATTCATCTTCTCCAATCTCCATAGTGAAAGAGACAATTTAGAGTATTTTAGCAAAAAAATAATTAATGCACACGACAATTGAAATGAAGTCTTATCAAAGAGATTTTTCTTTTTTCAAAACTATGGCTTATAAATAGAGGCAAGGAAGTATTAAACAATATTATCTAACACAGGTTTAGCACTACCCTATCTTATATAATTATGGATGTATTTTCTTAAATAAATAAGTTCAACCTAAAGCAATTACTAGTCTACCATTATTCGACCTTCAAACAAGTCTAAAACATGTAGTTTTGGGTATTACAAAAGGCAAAGTCTCACATTGCCTAGGATAGTCTTAGCTCACTTGTTTATATATCAACTTGTGATATTGGGCAAAGTTTTTACGAAGTTTATATATCACTCCCTACAGGTGTGATAATATGTTGTGCAAAGTTTTTATGTCAGTTTAATTAAATTCCTTTTTAGAATTATTTTGAAATCAAAGTTTAATTAAATTCCTTTTTAGAATTATTTTGAAATCAAAGCTCTAGAAAGGAACTAGTTATATAGAAGCTGTAAAGAAACATAGAGGTTTTATACTGGTTCACCCCAACTCTTGGGCTAAGTCCAGTTCTCCTTCAAAACTAGAAAGGTTCCATTAATCAAAACTTTGATTACAATCAAGTACTCTTTTGGTCACTTCTAGCTATAACAAGTACTCTTAAGGCCACTTCTAGCACTACCCTTAATCTCCCCCTGAGATTAAGACCCAAGTATTTTTTTGTCACGAAGTCACTCCTGGCTTTCCCAAACAATAAATGTTTGATAGATTATGTATTCTATCCAACAATTATTGTTTGATAGAATACATATTCTATCAAACACATAGTAAGTTTGAATACAATGGAAACAAGCTAACTTAGTAGAGCTAAGGTTCACTCGATTCGCTCAAATTTCTTTCGTCCAACTAAACTGACAAAGTTACAACACTTTGTTCATTTTAACTTAGATGATTCTCTAGTGATTCAACAACTTCATCACGAACATCTTCAAGCTTTATATACACTTTAGAGCTACAATTTGTTGAGAGATCCCAGCTACCCTTTGTCTAACAGCTTGGGCACTTTACACGTGACATGTTATTTTGCAGAGAGAAAGTGTGAGGACCACAAACATCTTTTGCAGCGTATCTTCAAAGATGTACATCTTGCCAGTGTCGCCTTGTGCCCAGAGTTGACTTTTAGTGTACGATTCAAATACAACATTAATAGCATAGGGCAAAAGGAATAAAGAATGTCAAGATAAGACAATTCAAAACTTCCCTCTTGTGCGCTATGGCACACATTACTTACTGAACCATCAATGTTACTACTAAAGATAACTTTCAGTTCTTGAGGATCTAGTAATAATTCGACTTCCTTTGGACTATGAACTAAGTGCTAAAGCACTTGTCTTCTTGGGACTGGACGTTGAGGCAGTATCATCCAATGACTAATACTTTAGCTATCATCTAGAGTCTTTCTCCTCATGCTTTCTGCTCATATGTGATAGAGATAGATAAACTTGTAGCTTAAGCATGAAAGGTTAACACATAAAATTTATACTTTGTTAACATCAAAACCTTAGGGACTTAATTGTTTGGTATAGTCCAATGTAACTTGGACACAATCAGACTTAACAATCTCCCCCTTTTTGATGATGACAAACAATATAAATTTTGACAACAAGAAGGATAAGATGAAGAGATTAAGATCAAGGTACAAAAAGTGTATAAAGTGTATTGTTTCACACCACTTACTCTTTGTTTATGTATCTGAAGAATGTAACTTTGATATACAACAAACTTCTTAATCATCAAAGATATAACAATATAAGTAAAAGCTTTTAAATACATAATCAGAGCTAATATGTTATCAGTATTCATGAGTAGATTATGTTGAGATATATGAAAATCTCCTTGAGTCGATTACTTTATGCATGTATAAGAGAATATGTATCAATTAGAACATATGTGTAGAAGAAGATATTTTTTTAAAACATGAAAACACACATATGTTACCATCAGAACACTTGTTTCATTAAAATATCATATTGTCATACCCTAATTTCATCCGGGGATTATTACTTGATGACATGCAATCTTTGGTTAGCCACTTTGAGATACTTGGCGTCCTTTGTTGCACAATAAATGAAGTCCCGAGACGTCTCAGAAATCTAAAGGAAGCAAGCTTGCGCGATCCGTGAAATTCCGTAATGTGGCGGAAGTCGAAAAGAGGTGTTTTTGCGCAATCCGTAAGTTTCCGTAACTTCTTCGAAAGCTAAAAAAGAGTAAATACATAATTCGTAAGGGTTCGTAACCTTGCGGAAGAAAAAATAAGTATCGTTATGAAATTCGTAAAGTTTCGTAACATTACGGAAAAAGAATCACCAAAAAAATAGAAGGGGTGTATTTAGTAAAAATGGGGGTGCAAATAGCAACCAGGCCCACTTGGGCCCTCCAGAAGATTCCTCTAGAAGGTTGTTGCTTCTGGAGGAAGCAACCTTGCTCGCCTGGGCGAGCTGGGCGGCAAGCTTCTCCCCTATTTTGCTATAAATAGGGGGAGAAGTGAAGAAGAAAAGGGTTCACCCCCTTAAGCACTTCTCTCTCTCTCGAATTTGTTGAGGAAAATTATTTCCGTGAAGAAAATCCAAGCCGAGGCGCTTCCGTAACGTTTCCGTGAGTAATTACGCGAAGATTCTCGACCGTTCTTCAAGATTCATCGTTCGTTCTTCGTTTTCTTCAGTCTTCAACGGGTAAGTACCTCAAATCAAGCTTTTCAATTCATTCTATGTACCCGTGGTGGTCCACATTTTGTTGCATGTATTTTTATTCTTGTTTTCGTCTACTTTTTATACCCCCTTTTGACGTGCTTAAGCCATTTATTTAAGTCATTTCTCGCATAATCTAAAAATAAAATAAATTTCCACCGAACATTTAAATTGTATCATCTGTTAATTTTGGTTAAAATGAATTTCGACCGTTCGGTCGTGCCGTAACCACGTTGGAAATCAAAAAAGAGGTAAAATAATAATATAATAATCAAAAAATACCTTTTAGTAAAATAAAAGCGTAAGATCGATCGGACGTTTTCTCTTTGGGACTTCTCATTCTTAATTGAATTAACTAATAACTAAAGTGAAACTAAGGCTAAAATCAACTCGCCTAGTCAAGCTCGTCCACAGAAATAGGTTTTTTTTGAAAAGTTTATCATGTCAATTTCTTACTAAGTAAAAAGGGATCATTTTTAAGGTCCAACGCCTTAAAATGATCACCCCTCAAGTAAAAAGAATCACTTGATTCACGCATAAGGAAGAACTACGTAGGTCTGATTTCCTCTCCAAAGGAGGGTACGTAGGAGCAAAAGCCCCGCTTTTGTCGACCTAAAAAAATAAAAAGAAATAAAAGTTAAGATAACACAATTCCACAATTCTAAAAAATAGGCTGTTTTCCTTCGAGACAAACGTGAGAGGTGCTAATACCTTCCTCAAGCGTAAATACAAATCCCGAACTTAGAATTTTATTTTTGACCGGTTTCCTTCGGTTTTTCCGACGTTTCCCACAAATAAACGTTGGTGGCGACTCCGTGCCTCTTTCCTCCTTTGGAAAGCGCACCCGTGAGCCTCGCCCTCGCTCGCCCGCGAAGGGCACATTGCGACACATATGAGTACAAGTTGCATCATTATCCTTAGTCAAGGAGAGGGCTTGATGTCCATAGTCTAAGGGAACACACTTAGACATTGGATTGAAGAGTTGACATGTTGTGGACGCAGAAAAGGAGGCAAGAAATCATTAGAAGATGGATCAATTTTTTGTGCGACATTCTTACAAAACCAACAAATGGTGTCCTTGTCGTAGCTAACCTTTTGTATGTAGGCTCCAGAAGAAATTTTGTAGACATCCTTGCGTTGTGCTGTTAAAGATGAAGGCTTGAATACCTTGGGATGAAGTTGCTTCCACTTTGGTGGAGGAAGAACTTCAATACCTGTTGGTGGATCCTTCTCAAAAGCCTTAGATGTGACATAAGGTTCTTGGTGCTTGGACGGGGGACAAGTAACTTCCTCTTCTTCAACTTCAAGAGGGAACTGCGTCCAATCAATCTTAGGTTGGAGTTTTGCTTCACTATTCTTTGAGTAAGCATTCTCAGAAAGAAAGGTGGCAAGAAAGTTGGGATCTATGGCAGGAGGGCCTTAATGTTGAAAACGATCAAGGTGGATGGGAGATGGAGGTTCTTCATTCTCTTCATGTTAAACTTCATTGTCCATGTCAAGATTGGACTCAGTTCGCTTTTTTTTCTTAAGGAGTATTGTCTCAGTTCTTCATAGGCTTCTTTCAAACTATTGAACAGTTGAAGTCTCCTGGCGAACTGGTTGAACATCAAATAGAGAGGGGTCAACAACAACATCATCTTAAATGGAGGATTGTTCACCCTCTGGATGCTTATGTGATGTGCCATCATTTTCTTCTATTTTCTAAACCCTTTTTGCACCATTTTAATTACTGATTGGTCTTAATTGTCAATTAATCAGGCAGTTTTATTATTTGGGCTCATTTAGCTAATTTGATGTTTTTAATCTAATTTTAGGAATTAATAAAACATTGGGCTTAATCCGGATTTTGGTTATGGGCTTGAAGAGGGCAAATAAAGCAGCGCTTACCTTAGTTAATTTCTAATTAGGAAATTTCGCAATTTTATTTTATGTTGTTAAGTGTTTATTTCGTTTTGGGCCAGAGTATTGTAATAGGGCCCAGTGACTTTGAGTGACTCTTTTTAAATAGCAGCCTTGGGATTCGTGCAAGGCTATTCTGTTATGCTATTTTATTATTCAGAGCTTTTGTTTTAGGTTTTCACGTTTTTCTGTTCTAAGGCTATTGTTTTCGTTCTTAATGCAATTTTCCATTTTCTGCTTCTAATTACAATTTCATTCTTGCTTCTTCTTCTACTCTCATTTACATTTCTGTTTCATTTACATTTCTGTTCATTTACGTTTCTGCTTCATGTTTAATTTGCGTTTTCTGTTTGAATCTATGGAAGGCTAGTTTTTCTGGTGTTGTTTCCTTTTAAGGATGAAGCCCAACTCTCTTTGAGGTTTCGTTTGTAATGTGGTTTCCTGGCAGTTTTCCCTTCACCAGTTATCCCAAATTCGTGAACATTAATCAGTGCACGCTTCGTGTTCAATTAATTGCCTCTGAGCCTAACTTGTGTTCATGCTTAATGGACGAAGGGGTAACTGGTGTATGTGGTGCCTAATCACGTATTGACAACCCTAAGTTGATTTTCGCTTAGTAAATTGAAATAGGGTTGGATTAAGTGGTTGACTGTTAGGGACGAATCTCCATAACCCAGGATAAGAGAATGGCTTCTGAATAAGAGGAAACAACCCGTTTTTAATATTAGTAGTTTCATATTCCAGTTTACTTGTTCTGCTCTTTAATCATGAAACAAACAAACCCCCCAATCGTTACTGTTACTGCGCAAGTATATTATGAACATTTGGTTTGTCATTGCTCGTTGGGAAACGACCTAGGATCACTTCCTAGTTACTGCATTTTCATGTTTATTTGATTCGGGTACGGCCTCGATCAAATTTGGCGCCGTTGCCGGGGAGCAGTGTCCAAAGGTTCATAATAGCTAGCTAGTGTTGTGTGTTTAATCCTTTCGTGTTTTATGTTTAATTGCTAGTATTGTGTTAGTATGTGTGTTAGTGTTGTTTAGTGTCCTGGTATTTTGTTTAGTGTGTGTTCTGTTTCAGTTTTCCCATTAAGCGTTTCCTCTGTTTCAGTCTTGGGTGTTTTGCTGTGAATAGTGTTTTGCGACGGACTTAGCGACCACCCATGCTGAATTATTTGAGATTTTTTGTTTTAGTAGCTAGGGTTGTTATTTTTGGCTGAATTTTTTTTGTGGTAACTTCTTTTAACCTATATTTTGTGGGAAAAATAGCTAGAGCCTTTAGTTTGGTCAGATTTGAAAGTTCCAAAAAAGTAGCAAATTCTGTGTTTGTCGAAACTTCAAACGGCCATAACTTTTGCTCCGGTTATCAGAATCGCAATTATTATATATGTATTTGGGGTAGAAAAAAATTTCCTACGCCGTGGCAGCTGGCCATAGTCCGGCTGAGGTCTCCATCGTCCAAAAATAGTGATTCTGTCAAAAGTTTTTTATTTTTCAAGTTTTATTCACTTATTTTTCTTAACCTACCATTTTTAGCTTCCATAGTTAGACTTTGAATTTTTGCCTGAAAAATTTTTGTGCTATCTTCTCATCATTTTATAAGGTTGCTCACAAAATTTCAAGTCATTTGGATATCATTTGAGGGTAGCTGTAGTTCAAACCTGCACCTTTATTTACATGACAAGACAATTAGTTGTGCATGCTGAATGTAGTGTATGACTAGAGGCAATCCATCTGACTTACAACCCTTTGACCCTGACATAGATAGGACATTTCATAGATTAGTTAGGCATCATTTTATACCTTTTGATCATCCTGAGCATTCCATTACTGGTGAATCTGTGTATTCTGTTATTGGTGATTTTGAACATCCTGATTTGGAGCATTATAATTTTGAGCATTCTGATTCTGAGCATTCTAATTTTGCACATTCTAAGAACATGGCACAACCTCCACCCCGTGAGAGGACTCTAAGGGAAATGGCTGCTCCTGATTTCACCTATGAAAGCTTGTGCATCCAATACCTTGATGAGGATGTCCCATATGTTCTTAAAACTGGACTGATTCATTTGCTTCCAAAGTTTCATGGCCTTGCAGGTGAAGACCCGCACAAAAATTTGAAGGAATTTCATATTGTCTGATCCACCATGAAACCCCCAGATGTCCAAGAGGATCACATATTTTTGAAGGCTTTTCCTCATTCATTAGAGGGAGTGGCAAAGGACTGGCTGTATTACCTTGCTCCAAGGTCCATCACGAGCTGGGATGACCTTAAGAGAGTATTCTTAGAAAAAAATTTCCCTGCTTCCAGGACCACAACCATTAGGAAAGATATCTCATGTATTAGACAACTCAGTGGAGAGAGCCTGCATGAGTACTGGGAGTGATTTAAAAAACTATGTGCCAGTTGCCCTCACCATCAGATTTCGGAGCAACTTCTTCTCCAATATTTTTTTGAAGGACTCAGTAATATGGAGAGAAGTATGATAGATGCTACCAGTGGTGGAGCCCTTGGAGACATGACTCCTGCTGAAGCCAAAAATTTAATTGAGAAGATGGCTTCCAACTCCCAGCAGTTTACCACCAGAAATGATGCCATAGTTATTAGAGGAGTGCATGAGGTAGCTACAAACTCAGCTGCATCATCTGAGACTAAGAAGCTTGAAGGCAAATTGGATGCATTGGTTAACTTGGTAACCCAGCTGGCCTTGAATCAAAAATCTATACCTGTCGCAAGGGTTTGTGGTTTGTGCTCCTCTGCTGACCACCATACAGACCTTTGCCCTTCCATGCAGCAACCTGGAGCAATTGAGCAGGCTGAAGCTTTTGCTGCAAATATTTACAATAGACCTCCTCAACCTCAGCAGCAAAATCAACCACAGCAGAACAATTATGACCTCTCCAGCAACAGATACAACCCTGGATGGAGGAATCACCCTAATCTCAGATGGTCCAGCTCTCAGCAACAACAACAGCAACCTGCTCCTTCCTTCCAAAATGCTGCTGGCCCAAGCAGACCATACATTCCTCCACCAATCCAACAACAGCAACAACCCCAGAAACAGCCAACAGTTGAGGCCCCTACACAACCTTCCCTCAAAGAACTTGTGAGGCAAATGACTATGCAAAACATGCAGTTTCAACAAGAGACCAGAGCTTCCATTCAGAGCTTGACTAATCAGATGGGACAATTAGCTACACAATTGAATGAACAACAGTCCCAGAATTCTGACAAGCTACCTTCTCAAGCTGTCCAAAATCCAAAAAATGTCAGTGCCATTTCATTGCGGTCGGGAAAGCAGTGTCAAGGACCTTAACCCGTAGCACCTTCCTCATCTGCAAATGAACCTGCCAAACTTCACTCTACTCCAGAAAAAGGTGATGACAAACATTTACCTAACAATTTCTGTGCAGGTGAATCTTCTTCCATAGGTAATTCTGATTTGCAGAAGCAGCACATTCCTCCTCTTCCATTCCCTCCAAGAGCAGTTTCCAACAAAAAAATGGAAGAGGCAGAGAAAGAGATATTGGAAACGTTTAGAAAAGTAGAGGTAAACATACCTCTGTTGGATGCAATAAAGCAAATTCTAAGATATGCTAAATTCTTGAAGGAGTTGTGCACTAATAAGCGGAAGCTTAAAGGAAGTGAACAAATTAGCATGGGCAGAAATGTCTCTGCATTGATTGGTAAATTTGTTCCTCAAATTCCTGAAAAATGCAAAGATCCAGGTACATTCAGCATACCTTGTATTATAGGGAATAGTAAGTTTGACAATGCCATGCTAGATTTAGGAGCTTCTGTTAGTGTTATGCCTCTGTCTATTTTTAATTCTCTATCTTTAGGTCCCTTGCAGTCAACTGATGTGGTAATTCATTTAGCTAATAGAAGTGTTGCCTACCCTGTTGGTTTCATAGAAGATGTCTTAGTTAGAGTTGGTGAACTGATTTTCCCTGTTGATTTTTATATTTTGAATATGGAAGATGGATTTTCTCAAGGATCAGTTCCCATCATTCTAGGCAAACCCTTTATGAAAACTGCTAGAACTAAGATAGATGTTTATGAAGGCACACTATCCATGGAGTTTGGTGATATAACTGTTCATTTTAATATTCTGGATGCTATGAAATACCCTTCTGAAGATCTTTCTGTATTTCGTGCTGAAATAATTGACCATGTTGTTGATGAATACATGACTGATCTTTATTCTAATCTGCATGCCTCTCACTCTTCATGCATTGAGTCTGAAATTGTACTTGATCATATGTCTGAATTTGATGCTGAGAGTGAATCTGAGAGTGATATTGATTGCATGTCTGGTGGTGGTGTTTTACCTCTCGAGATTGATTTTATAGAGTCAGATAGGACTAACCATGTTTCAGGAAGTACACATACCTCTGACTTTCTTTATGAGGTAAAGGCTGAGAAACCATCTCCTTCTACCACTGTCCAGCCGACCACACCAGAATTGAAGCCTCTGCCATCAAATTTAAAATACGCTTACTTGGATGATAGCAAGAGTTTTCCAGTGATTATATCTGCCTCCCTTGCTGATGAGCAAGAGGAGAAGTTGTTGTCAGTTCTCAAGAAGCATAAGAAGGCTATAGGCTGGACCCTGGCGGACATTCCTGGTATTAGCCCATCCACATGTATGCATCGAATAAATTTAGAGGATGGAGCTAAACCAGTAAGACAGCCACAGAGAAGACTCAACCCGGTGATTCTTGATGTAATGAAGAAGGAGATAACCAAGCTTTTGCAAGCTGGAATCATTTATCCTATCTCTGACAGCCAATGGGTGAGTACCGTCCAGGTAGTCCTGAAGAAGACCGGCCTCACTGTGATAAAAAATGAGAAGGAGGAGTTGATTCCTACTCGGGTGCAGAACAGTTGGAGAGTCTGCATTGACTATAGGAGGCTGAACCAGGTTACCAAAAAGGACCATTTTCCCCTGCCATTCATTGACCAGATGTTTGAACGCCTGGCAGGTAAATCCCACTACTGTTTCCTTGATGGTTTTTCAGGTTATATGCAAATTACTATTGCTCCTGAGGATCAGGAAAAGACCACATTCACCTGCCCCTTCGGCACTTTTGCCTATAGGAGGATACCTTTCGGCCTGTGCAATGCCCTTGGTACCTTCCAGCGGTGCATGATTAGTATTTTCAGTGATTTTTTAGAAAATTGCATAGAGGTGTTTATGGATGATTTCACTGTATATGGATCCTCTTTTGATGGTTGTTTGAATAGTTTGGAAAAAGTTTTGAATAGATGCATTGAAACTAACCTTGTTCTAAATTTTGAAAAATGTCATTTTATGGTTGAGCAAGGTATAGTTTTAGGCCACATTATTTCCAATAAGGGTATTGAAGTAGATCCTGCAAAAATTTCTGTTATTTCACAATTGCCTTACCCCTCTTATGTGCGAGAGGTGCGATCTTTTCTTGGTCATGAGACTGACTCAGTCCTGCAGTTCTGTCATTCTTCCGCACCGGGAGGTCATCTGGGTGTTCAAAGGACAGCTCGCAAAGTGCTTGATTGTGGTTTTTATTGGCCCACCATCTTTAAAGATGCGTGGAAGATCTGCAGCACTTGTGAGCAGTGTTAGAGAGCAGGAAATACACTTACATGGCGACAACAAATGCCTCAGCAACCTATGCTATTCTGTGAGGTGTTTGATGTCTGGGGTATAGATTTCAGGGCCCTTTTCCTGTCTCTTTTGGTTATGTTTACATTCTCCTTGCAGTTGACTATGTTTCAAAATGGGTGGAAGCCAAGCCCACTAGAACTAATGATGCTAAAGTTGTTGCAGACTTTGTCAGGTCTAATCTGTTTTGCAGGTTTGGAGTACCTAAAGCAATTGTTAGTGATCAAGGAACCCATTTTTGCAACAGGACAATGCATGCCCTACTTAAAAAGTACGGGGTGGTACACAGGGTATCCACACCATACCACCCCAGACCAATGGACAGGCAGAAATTTCTAACCGGGAAATCAAGAGAATTTTAGAGAAGATTGTGCAAGCAAACAGGAAAGATTGGAGTACCAGGCTTGATGATGCTCTTTGGGCACATCGGACTGCCTACAAAGCACCCATAGGAATGTCTCCTTATCGGGTTGTCTTTGGAAAGGCATGTCATCTTCCAGTGGAAATTGAGCACAAAGCTTATTGGGCAGTGAAGACTTGCAACTTCTCTATGGATCAAGCTGGTGAGGAAAGAAAGTTGCAACTGAGTGAGTTAGATGAAATCCGCCTAGAAGCCTACGCGAATGCCAAGTTCTACAAAGAAAAGACCAAGAAGTTCCATGATAGCATGATAGTTAAGAAGGACTTCATGGTTGGGCAAAAAGTGTTATTGTATAATTCTAGGCTTAGACTCATGAGTGGTAAGTTGAGGTCTAAGTGGATTGGTCCTTTTGTTGTTACTAATGTTTTTCCTTATGGTACAGTTGAGATCAAAAGCGACTCCACAAACAAGAGCTTCAAGGTCAACGGACATCGACTTAAGCCATTCCTCACGAACCCTTCTTTAGTGGACGTAGTGGTGGAAGAGACTTCCTTACTCCACCCTACTCTTCCTCCACCATGACTTAGGGAGTTTTTCTTTTCCTATCTCCTTCTTTGCTTTTATTACACTTGTCCGATTCTATTTGATGATTTAATTGTTTTTAATCTTTTAATTGTGCTACATTGAGGACAATGTGTTGTTTAAGTATGGGGGGGGGGGGAGGGAGTGTTCTTTGGTTTTGCTAGTTTTGTTGGTTTTCTTAATTTGTTAGTTGTGTTAATTTGTTAATGTTGTTAGTTTCGTCGGATTTTTAGTTTAATATTTTGGGTCAATTTTGTGTGCATGTACGACTTTGCATATTTTTCTTTGAATTATAGGATATGTTCAAGAAATGGGTAATTGTTTTGAAAATAAAAGTTCTTGACATTTTGTGACTTGAAATCCTTGATTCTCCTCTACATGTCATGATAGTTTTGAAAGCTCAATTTGAAAGTGATGAGTTTACCTTTGTGAGAATTTGAGCCATCCATCATCATAATCATTTGGTGTGTTTTGCCCCATTGATTGCTTGCACAATAGCCTTGGCTTGATTCTTGTTGATGCTTCCTAATTCACATGCATATTTGGAAATGATTGAGGCAATTTTGTTCTTATAAGCTTCTAGCCAAATGGACTTACCTTGAATTAATTCCTTTGATAGCCCTTTTGAGCCTTGTTTCCCTTTCCTTGTTTTGAAGCTCACTACAAGCCTTAAATGAAAAAACCATGATATCACCATATCCTTAAGGAATTTTGGAGCTTTGGAATTGTTTTGAGAATAAGTGTAGGGGGTTTTTGTTTCATTGGATAACTTGTTTTGTTGGCTATGCTTCATGATGTATTTTGGGTCATACTTGATGTACATTGTATATTGGTTAAATGTTGGACATGCTGAATGAAATGTTGTTTCTCAAAGGCTATAGAGTAAAAAAAAAAAAAAGCAATAAAGTTTAGTGAATAAGATCTTAAATGGCACAAGAATGATGAAACTCTTGGTTCTACTCTTTATGTTTAAATTTTATCTTTACTTCTTTTTATTTTCTTATTTTTTCTTAATATGCACTTATTCCTCATTGCTTCTCTATTCCTTTGGGATTCAGCCACTTATTCCATATTTTTCCATACCTTGTCCTTGGCCCCATTACAACCTTAAAAGACCTTTTGATCCTCATGTGCTTGTGTTTATGGGTTGATTGTCAATTTTAGAATCTTGCCAAGTTTATGTGGTGTTTGCTTTCATGGGTGCTTTGAGGGTAAATAGTAGCCTAGACACTTGAGAGATAGAGTGTATATCTTGTGAGGCTTTATCACTTTTCATTCTTGGGCTGATTAACTATTTTGCCATGATTGGGTTGCTTGGATGATTTTCATGAATGTCTTGACTTTTTGGATCTCCTTATGTTAGATGTTACCCATTCCTTTCATTCCTTGATGTTCATTGAGAAATATGTGAATGTTTTTGTTTGTCTCTCTTTGATATCCTTGGATTTTGTTCTTTGTTTCATTTTGCCCAGGAGTGCAAAAGGCTAAGTATAGGGGGTTTTGATGTGCCATCATTTTCTTCTATTTTCTAAACCCTTTTTGCACCATTTTAATTACTGATTGGTCTTAATTGTCAATTAATCAGGCAGTTTTATTATTTGGGCTCATTTAGCTAATTTGATGTTTTTAATCTAATTTCAGGAATTAATGAAACATTAGGCTTAATCCGGATTTTGGTTATGGGCTTGAAGAGGGCAAATAAAGCAGCGCTTACCTTAGTTAATTTCTAATTAGGAAATTTCGCAATTTTATTTTATGTTGTTCAGTGTTTATTTCGTTTTGGGCCAGAGTATTGTAATAGGGCCCAGTGACTTTGAGTGACTCTTTTTAAATAGCAGCCTTGGGATTCGTGCAAGGCTATTCTGTTATGCTATTTTATTATTCAGAGCTTTTGTTTTAGGTTTTCACGTTTTTCTGTTCTAAGGCTATTGTTTTCGTTCTTAATGCAATTTTCCGTTTTCTGCTTCTAATTACAATTTCGTTCTTGCTTCTTCTTCTACTCTCATTTACGTTTCTGTTTCATTTACATTTCTGTTCATTTACGTTTCTGCTTCATGTTTAATTTGCGTTTTCTGTTTGAATCTATGGAAGGCTAGTTTTTCTGGTGTTGTTTCCTTTTAAGGACGAAGCCCAACTCTCTTTGAGGTTTCGTTTGTAATGTGGTTTCCTGGCAGTTTTCCCTTCACCAGTTATCCCAAATTCGTGAACATTAATCAGTGCACGCTTCGTGTTCAATTAATTGCCTCTGAGCCTAACTTGCATTCATGCTTAATGGACGAAGGGGTAACTGGTGTATGTGGTGCCTAATCACGTATTGACAACCCTAAGTTTATTTTCGCTTAGTAAATTGAAATAGGGTTGGATTAAGTGGTTGACTGTTAGGGACGAATTCTCCATAACCCAGGATAAGAGAATGGCTTCTGAATCAGAGGAAACAACCCGTTTTTAATATATTAGTAGTTTCATATTCCAGTTTACTTGTTCTGCTCTTTAATCACGAAACAAACAAACCCCCCCCAATCGTTATTGTTAATGCACAAGTATATTATGAACATTTGGTTTGTCATTGCTCGTTGGGAAACGACCTAGGATCACTTCCTAGTTACTGCATTTTCATGTTTATTTGATGCGGGTACGGCCTCGATCATTAGGTCATTGTGCTCCTCTCTTTTTTCATTTACTTGAACGAGGTTGGGTAAGAAGAGGAGGAGCCTGTTGAGTTTGTTTGCTTGAGGCACAGAGGTCTCATTTGAAGGTGGTGGTGCAACTTTTCTTTATCTGAAGACTAAGTATCATCCTCACTCTTAGTCTCAGTGAGATCCCTTAGGTGATGGGTAGTGGACAGAGACTTTTGTTGTGGCTTTTGACCTTTTCCTTTGGTTGAAGGAGAAGGTTTTTGTTGCTTCTTAGGTGCAGACCTCTTGGAGACATTTTCCATTACACCTGTTTCCTTGGGAGCAACTAGAGTAGGAGGTTGATGCTTTTGAGTAGGTGCAGCCTTGGACGGAGGTGCATCCATCCTTTTTTTCCTCCTCTGCTTAGCTTGAGTAGCGTCTTCTTCTACGTCCACCCTTTCTTCTTCAGTTGTCTTTTCCAGATTGCGTCCAACTGATCTTCCCGTCTAGTGTTGAGTCCAAACTTTTGTTGAAGTTCACCAAGTATGGAGTCATCCACCTAGGGAACTTGTTGGAAGGATCCGTCATCAACAAGTCTCATCTTAGAGATGTTTCTCTTGGCTAAATGCTTTCGGTTTTTGGAGAAACACCTCCTCCATGTAGCTTTTGTCTTGCACATCTACAGGGGTTTCATACAAAAATTTTCTTATAACTCCATGGATTTCAAATACCATAGTGAGAACAACACTATGCTATATATTGTTCCCTATGCTCTTATCCTTCATAACTTCAGTAGTAAAGCAATTGAAGAGAATCTGGGGAAAGTCAAAGGGAGTGCCCTCCATGAGATGATACAAGATGAACTTGTGAGCTTCAGACGAAAAGTCCTTTGATCCGTGTTTGTGAAAAATGACCTTGTTGACTATCTGCTGGAAGATTTTTGCCTTGCTCAATAGTGTTTCATAGCGTCTAGCAGTCTTAGCCCAATAGGATCCCCACAAGGAGTACCCACTTCAGACGAAAAGTCCTTTGATCCGTGTTTGTGAAAAATGACCTTGTTGACTATCTGCTGGAAGATTTTTGCCTTGCTCAATAGTGTTTCATAGCGTCTAGCAGTCTTAGCCCAATAGGATCCCCACAAGGAGTACCCAATGTGATCATCAAGTTCATCTCCCCATCTATTCATGAACTTGGTTCCTGGACACTGGCATCACATGGCTTGAGCAATAGTTTCAACTGACAGCTTTACTTGTATTCTAAGCACTCTTCCAAAAATATAACCTCCAGTATCTTCATTTTTGTAAACTCTTGTTGTTCTCTAGAACTCACGTATAATTTCAGGTACTACCACTTTGGGATCTTCAAAGAACTGGTGGATGCAACACAAAAAAAGATGAGCTTTATTGACATAGCCGACATTTTCTAGGTAGTTGATATCGAAGAAATGCTCGACGTGCACTCTTGGTTCCTTGTCATCTTCGTTGTAACTTCGGCTAGAGACTACCAGGAACATATAAGCTGATAGAAATGCATTAACCTCCTACACTACTATGAGGGATGGAGGAGAACAAGTTTATCTTGGTGATTCCAAGACTACTGCAGTTCTAGGAAAAGGAAAAGTTCTTATTGAACTCATATATGGGAAGACACTAGCTTTGAGTGATATGCTACATGTTCCCACCATTAGAGTTAACTTGGTTTCGATAGCACTATTGATGAAGGTCGATGATGCAATCCTACCCCCCAAGGGCATTGGATAGAAGACTCCAAGAAGATTGGGCCACAAATGCTAGAGAAGGCCCTAGGGTTCTCATGAGCCTTAAAGTAGATTTTGGGCCCATGAGCTAAGTATGAGTCCACTTATCTTTGTAGATATTAGATTAGAGTTTCATTATTTTTGGGCCTTGTATTTAGGGCTCCATAGTATATGGAGGGTACTCTAGTAATGTAGGATTTTTCAGCCCTCGTGTTTTAGGACACCTAGACTAGTTGTTGTATTAAGGGTAGTTTTGTAATTTCACATGCATTAAGTGCACTATTTGATGTGTGTGTTGGGAGAGAAATTTAATTTAATTGGGAGAAGTTCAATCCAATTAAATTTTGGACCAGCCTAAGGGGGAGGTGAGCATTTGCTTGTGACACCCCATTGCCACACTTTGTGCATGTCCTTCATGCTTTACATGCCTCATGAAACCTAAGCACACTTAGTGGAGAATTTTGGATTTGATCTTGGATTAGTGGGTTGAACCATAGCTGAAATTCACTAATCAAGAAAACAAAGTGTGAAAACTTTTAAAATCTCCATATCGTTTGAAACAAGCACAAAAACAATGGCATGAAAAGTTTAATTAGACTTTGCTTAGTGATGGTTTTTCCTCTAGTGATGTTGATAGATGTGTGTACACGAAGTCTATGAATGATGATTGTTTCATTATATGCTTGTATGTGGATGGCAAGCTTATCTTTGGTACATGCATTAATATAGCTTTAAGAACTAAATCTTTCTTGGCATCTAAGTTTGATATGAAAGATATGGGCGAAAAAAGTGTAAGTTTAAGAATTACAATCATAAGGAAAGGGAGATAATATATATTACTATCCTAAGGCCATTATGTTGAAAAAAATATTAGGAAGTTTGGCTATTATGATTGTAAGTCAGTGAGTACCCTTTCTCATGCTAATTCTCAATTAAAAAAATAGAGGAGAACCAATTGATCAAACTCAATATGCCCAAATCATTGGGAGCTTACTGCATTTAATGAATTTCTCTAGACCTGATATTGCATATGCAATAGGTAGATTGTGTAGATACACTCATAGTCCTAATTGTAGAAGCAAAGCTTCATGGTGAATCAAAGATGATTCAAAGGTGTTTTGATGATGACAATGATGATAACAAAAGATGATGACAAAAAGCTCAAAGATCAATCAAAGAACAACTCATGTGAATCAAAGATCAATCAAGAACAATTCAAGAGTTCAAGATAAGAATCAAGAAGAATTCAAGACTCAAGAATAAATTCTAGAGACAAGAATCAAGATTTAAGGTTCAAAGATCTGAAGAATCAAGATCAAGATTCAAGACTCAAGATTCAAGAATGAAGAGAAGACTCAATCAAGATAAGTATTAATTTTTTTTTCAAAACTTTGAATAGCACATGAGTTTTTGACAAAACCTTTTACCAAAGAGTTTTTACTCTCTGGTAATCGATTACCAGATTGTTGTAATCGATTACCAATAGCAAAATGGTTTTGAAAAAGTTTTCAAATTAAATTTACAACGTTCCAATTATTTTCAAAAAGCTATAATCGATTACAATGTTTTGGTAATCGATTACCAATGCCTTTGAACGTTGAAATTCAAATTCAAATGTGAAGAGTCACATCCTTTCACACAAAAGCTTTGTGTAATCGATTACACTGATTTGGTAATCGATTACCAGTGTTTGTTTCTGAATAAATCAAAAGATGTAACTTTTCAAAAGGTTTTTGACTTTTTCAAATTGGTTTTAAGTTTTTCTAAAAGTTATAACTCTTCTAAATGGTCTTCTTGGCCAGACATGAAGAGTCTATAAAAGCAAGGCTTTGATTTTCTTTTCAATAAAACTTTTACATTCATTTGATCAATCCTTTACAAGCCATGAATCTCTTTGAACTTCTTCTTCTTCTTTGTACCAAAAGCTTTCTGAAGTTTTCTGGTTTTCTAAACCTTGAAAACTTGTGCTATTCATCTTCTTCATTCTCTTCTCCCTTTGCCGAAAAGAATTCGCCAAGGACTAACCGCCTGAATTCTTTTTGTGTCTCTCTTCTCCCTTTTCCAAAAGAACAAAAGGACTAACCGCCTGAATTCTTTTGTGTCTCCCTTCTCCCTTGTCAAAGAATTCAAAATGACACAGTCTGAGAATTCTTTTGATTATTCCCTTTCCCTAATACAAAAGTGTTCAAAGGACTAACCACCTGAGAATTCTTTTGTATCCCCATTCACAAAGTATCAAAGGTTTAACCGCCTGAGATCTTTGTCTTAACACATTGGAGGATACATCCTTTGTGGTACAAGTAGAGGGTACATCTACTTGGGTTGTTGACTAAGAACAAGAGAGAGTACATCTCTTGTGGATCAGTTCTAATGGAGGGTACATCCACTAGGTTCAAAGAGAACAAGGGAGGGTACATCCCTTGTGGATCTTTGCTTGTAAATGGATTTTTACAAGGTTGAAAGCAATCTCAAGGACTGCAGGTCGCTTGGGGATTGGATGTAGGCACGGGTTGTTGCCGAACCAATATAAAAACTCTTTTGTGTTTGTCTTCTTCCTCCCTACTCTTTTACTTTCCGCTGTGCATTTTAATTTCCGCTCTTAATTTCTGTTAAATTTCTCTTCTACTCCATATTCT
Source organism: Glycine soja (assembly GCF_004193775.1). Lineage (NCBI taxonomy): Eukaryota > Viridiplantae > Streptophyta > Magnoliopsida > Fabales > Fabaceae > Glycine > Glycine soja. Next base: position 19,725,628 of record NC_041002.1, on the reverse strand, counting down.
CTTAACAACATAAGTAAAAGCCTTGGAAGAGTAATTTTTTAATTAGTAAAGGTTTATGAATAATTAATTCAACCCCCCCTTCTTTATTATTCTGAGGCCACTCGATCAACCACTATTCAATACCATTGGGATGCAATTGCAAGACTCGTGAGATATTTGAAAGATACCATAGATTATGGTATTGAAGATAGTAGATTTCTCGTTGTAGTAGAAGGGTATAGCGATGCTAACTGGATCTCTGATTATCATGAGACAAAATCCACTAGTTATGTATTTGCACTTGTGGTGGCATGGTTGCATGGAGGTTAACCAAACAAATTATTATAGCTAGATCAATAATGGATTCAGATTTTATTGCTCTAAATATGGCTGATAGTGAGGCTGAGTAGTTGAAAAACTTCTTGGCTAACATTCCTTTGGGAATGAAACCAACACCATCAGTGTCTATGCATTGCGATTCTCAATCAACAATAGTTATGGCTAGGAACAAAACTTACAATGGGAAAAATAGACATATAGAATTGAGACATAATGTGGTAAAACAACTACTAAAGAATGGAATTATTTCCATAGATTATGTGAAGTCAGAAGGAAACTTAGTAGATCCTTTGACAAAACCCCTATGGAGAAACATGATATTAGAAACATCGAGGGGAATGGTACATAAGCCAATTTTAAACAAAATAGTGATGGTAACCCAACCTTTGTGATGGGAGATCCCATGAAAAAGTTTCAATGGGAAAAGCAAGTCATTTGCTAGTTCTACTAGCACTAAATTTGATTTAATCAATTTTCATTCTTAGTCCCTTCTTATGGTGTGAGAAAGTGCTAGATATTGGATTGTTGAGAGGCTAAGCTTTATAGTTAAGTTTTATGGGGTTATGATAAAGCTTAACAACTTATAAAGCTTTTAATGATTTTCATATCCCTTATGGTTGGTGTATGATTTACAGCACTAACTTGATGAAATCACCTATATAAGTGTTAAGTGGGGTTGCTTGTATGAGATCCTGGCAAGATCTCTAGAGTCTTAATGAATATTAGGCGTGCACATGGCCTAGTAACGCAAATCCAAACCAAAAAATGAGAGCAACATAGCATGCGACTCATTAAGAAGCCTATGGAACCTTCTTTTTTCGGCGCTATCATCATCGTACTTCCTCCCGAAAGCAACCTTTCATAAGATAGCGCTTGATACCGACATCAAAACCTTGCTCAAGTTCATTGTTTTGGAAGAACCGACATGGCTGATATGATCTCCAAGATTTGCTTGGCCTCAGATTTTCTCACATGGGAGAAGCAGAAGATTCTTTTACCACTGAAGAGATGGACAACACAAATTTTTTTTATTTCTCTCCAGTAGTCGTTGCTCAAGGCTATTGCAAGTTAATTTTAGAGTGCCGAGCGAGGGAGGCCTATTGCGTACATCGAGATCATGGTCTTTGAGGACTTCTTTGGCAAGTTTCAGAGAGGAAACAACGATGGCTTTCTTGAAGCCGATTCGGATGGAGAAAAGGGGACCGTAGGTCTTTGAGAGCTGCCTCAGTTGGAAATGGAGCTTCGAAACATCGAGTTGGTGAAGGTTGCCCATTATGGGAAGGCCTCTAGGACCTAATGGACATGGTGGGTTGTTTTTGGCTCTAAAGAGGATTAATTGCAACAATGCATGAAGAGCTATGAGTATGTACGCAAGTGGCAACATTTTGGATGAGCCAGAGCGAGCAAGCTGGTTAGAAAATATCTTGTGTGTATTCATATAATACTAGTGTCCTGCGAACGTAGGCCCACAAAGTTCTCTAGCTAGCACGTCGAATTTTTCAGTTAGAATTATTTAACGGCGACACAATAAAATAAAATAAAAATAAAGATGTATGGATCCACCTCGTGATATTTGACACTTTAAAAGAGAAGAGAATAAAGAGAAGAGTATTTAAACACACTCCCTGTGTCAAAAGACACCTTGAGAGTGAGATAGAGATAAAAGAGACAAAAATATAGATTTTGATGTGTTGAAAAGAGAGATATAGGAATTAGGAGTGTTGATGTGGTATTTGATATTTAGATAATGATACATGCAATACTCTATAGTCTAATGCATCCTTAAGACACATAATAAAATATTTTTTTATTATTTTCTTTTATTAAATAATCAAATATTATACTTTATGGCACATCATTCGGTGTTTGGAGGGTTTGTTTTCTTGTTTATGGGTGTTTGTCACTCTATTTCCGTGATTTAATGAGATAGGAAGAAAGAGATGGAAAGGAGTGAGAGGTATTGATAGAATATTTAAAATTGAGAAGTGTTCAAAAATGATTGTCCAAAAACTAAATGGACATCCAATGCTATAATACATACCGAAGAAAAAAAAAATAGGTGTCAATTAAGTATATACTATATAAAACTGATAAAAAAAAAACAAATGTTACCAATATGTATGAATCTATGTGTACATATTTTATTAGTTGTTTATAAATTTAAAATGAAGAAAGTAAAATGGTTAGTTTGTTAGAAATCACATAAAAAAAACTTTTTGTAAAAACCAACGTTTCTTTGTGTGAAATATGAGTGCTCATCTATTATTACTTAAAAATTTACTTATAAGATATCCCACACCCAAAGATTTTTGTATTGGAAACATATATATATATATACCCAGATATTAGTTAAAGAGAACAAATACAAATATATAATTACAATAAGTAATATGATACGATAGAAAGAAAGATAAAAAAAATAACAAATGTGTTAATGAGATGTTAGAAAATTAAATGAATGGAATGTTGAAATGCCATTTTCTTTTGATAATGTATACTAGTTTTGGGAATGTAGGCGATTATGAATATTGTTTAGGTAGCAGACCCATAAAGTTTTAATGCGTTCACTACTAGAATTTTGTTTATTAGTTGCAGAATTTTCCAAAAAAGAACACAGGAAATTGGTTTCTTGTATATTTCATTCTGCAGGTAAAACCTCAAAGATAATTGGTTTCTGCAAATTATAAAGTTGCAGGAAATTTCCTGTGGAAAAAGTCACAAAAAAAAACCCACACGTAATGTTTTGTAGTAGATTTATTTTGTAGGAAATTTCCTGTGAATTTGAAAGCTACAGAAAAATTCGTAGAAAATTTCTTATGGATTTTCATATCAGCATGAAATTACTTGTGAATTTTCTTGCAGAATAAAATCTGTAAGTAAATAATTATTTTTAAATGATTTTTTAATTTAAAAATATCTAAATTTATTGAATTTATTTTTAAAATATAGAAAATTTTATTTTATTTTTAAAATATTAATAAAATTAAAAATTAATCTTTATAATTGAAAAGTAAGTATTATTTAAAATATTAAAAAGAAGAAGAACATCTCTAATGCAAGAGTTCAATTTGATTTATTAATTCTTTTTTAGTGTTTTATATGCGTTATTGAATATCATCTCATACCCTAAAATTAATGAAAAACTATAGGAATAATAAATATTTCTTCATGTTATTTTTCTTGAATTAAATGCCAACAATAACAATTAATGTTACATCTTGATCGAACAAATAATCAATAACTATAAAATAAGTGAGCTAAGTTAAAAATACAGAAATTATTTTCTCATATATAGTACATCTTGATCCAATTATTTTATTTAATTGTACTATTACTATTGTTTTAATTGCAAGTACTACTACTAGCTAATACTTAATACAAGTTATTGCAACTCTTTTCATCACACTATGAAATAATGCAATTCATACATTTTTAATTTCTTATTCTATATCTATCTTAGTAGAATAAAAAGAAGCAGAATATCTTAACCTTGCTTTAATTTTCCATATATATTGTTAGCAAATATATATCTCTATAGCAGTGGGAATTGATATCTAATCCCCATCAGCACCACCATTAGAGCATGCAGTGATAATTTGAAGAAATTCTACTACTAATGCTAATAATACAATACATACAACATGAAATTGAAATGACCAGGCTTAAATTATGGTCATACAATCCCAATAACGTAGTTGTGAATGATACAAGTATCAATCCAATAATTGTTGTTTATAATTCTTCCAAATGTTGGTAGTTCGTTAAATATATATTCATCATATCTCCTTTTGTGAATGTCATTTAACTTTTTGAAGAATCCCAAATGTACACTAAGTTATAACCAGAAACGTTAAGCTTGTAATGGTTATTTTTATATGTGACATGACATATAAGTTAGTCCGTTTATGCTATAAAATGGGTGAATCACCAACCAAAAAATGAATCAACATTTTCACATCTAGCTTTCTATTCTGGACCCCTTCAACTTATCATGAGGTTTGCCAAAATTTTAAGCTCTTTTGTCCTTCTGTTCATTCGGTATACTTTAGTGAATGGACCCACACCAAAGGTAAGGAGCATATTCACTTGAACTTGATGCATTCTGTCTACGTGAGTTGCATGCATCTACAACCCGTGAGCTACATTACTAGCAGCTCCTAACTACTACTTATATAGAACAAAACTAGCAAGCTCTTGTTAAATCTCAAGCGCACAACCCGATTCCAACCAAATAATGTGAACTACGCGGTTTAAGCACACAATCTCATTTGTTATTAAGCAAGATACTTTAGTTATAAATGTTCCTCACTAGTGACCTTAAACCTACCTTAGCCATTTTTGGTTATAATTTCAAAAGCAACACTAACCCTAAAAGGCATGGTTTCGCATGTTAATTAAACATGGCTGGCCATTGGTCATTCATATTGTCATTTAGGCTTGTCACCTTAAGCTTTCAATCTTTTCTTCTTGTTTCTTTAAAACCAAAAAAAAAAAAAAAAAAAAAAACAATTTGGAATCCTTCCTTCTCCATTTTGCATGAGTTCACCAACAAGGAGAGGAGTCCATTTCTTTCTTCTTCCAAGCTTCATACAAGTTCTCTTGAGGTTTCCTCCATCAAAGCTTTGGTAAGGGGCTCTTAATCTTTCTTCTCTTCTTGTTTTCCTAACCAAATTTGTGCAAGCTTCTCATTCTTGGTTCCCAAACTTCATTTTTCATTCTTTGAAGCTTGAGACATCAAGGATTTGAGCTCCTTTCTATCTAAGCCATCAGTTTAGCTTCATCAAGGTAAGGGGGCCTCTCCAATTCTTGAACCCTAATCTTGTTGTCTTTGGAAGCTAAGTTTCATTGAATGTTGTTTTGATGTTCAAAAATTCGTAGCTACTGCCTTGGCTAGGATTGTATGATTTTTTGCTTCTCTTGAAATTGTAAGGTTAAAAATGAGTACTTTGGGTGTCAAAACTTAGGATTAGCCTTAAATTTCACTTAAATCAGAGTTTTCTAGTAAAGGTTATGAATAAAACAAGTTCAATTTAGGACTAAACTGCCATGAAATAAAACTGGTTGTTATGGCTGTATGAACTATTTTTCCCTTAAGATTTGACTTCAAAAATGAGTTTCTTAGGTGTGAAAATATAGGATAGCATGCGAAATTTATGAAAATCGATTCCCTAAACACCTAGAAAATTGAAAATAAGTTTAGGAGTGAAACTTTGCAAAACTAGGCAGCAATTTAATTTAAGATAGTAGATGACTTATCTTAGTAATTTTTAAGCTTAGAAATGGATTTAGGACGTAGAAAAACCTTCAGGAAATATTAGGGAGCACTTGAAATAGTTTCAGGCATATCTATAGATATAGTCTTAAATAGACAATTGTTGAAATTGGAAGAATAACAAGTACCACGAAAGCTTGTGAATTGTATCTCTGGATGAAGTGACCCTATGATTATATATTTTGGAATTGTTGTATGTGTTGAATTGTGCAGTTCTTTGCTAATAGAGCTATTGAGATGCATATAAATAATTGTTTTTTTGTTGAATGATAAAGACCAACAAAGTGTGAACTTCGATAAATTATATTTGTGGTGTGCAAATTTACATTTTGCTATATATATGCACATTGTTATTCTATCTGCATGCACTATGGTCTGGGTTCGGGGGTGTTCGAACCTCAACAAATTGTTTGTTATGATTAGTAGATGGTTGTAATTATGATCATTATGTTGTTCAATAAATTTATGTGACAAGTGGTTCCTACAGCTTGAGGGGCTAAGATTGATTCCTTGAGAGTGGTATATAGGCCTGAGTCTCGTCTCTCTCTCTCTCTCTCTCGTGTTTGTGTTTGTGTTTGGAAGTACAAGATTGTTGATGTATGTGGCATAAGGGCTATGCACGTGATGCGGTGGCAAGTGGCAAGAGTTAAGAGGATTTAATGGAGAGTAAGGAATCGTTGGTTCTATTCCATTTATATGAAGGTGAGATTACGTTGAGAAAGTGGATGATGGACAGAGATACACTAGGATATAGTAGGCAGAGAGATTCAAAGAACCTAGGGGAATTAGTGAGTGGTGATTACCTAACATTTAGTGCACTCATTTGGCACAAAGAACTCATAGTTTTCAATCACTTTGCTACTCTTGACGAAGTCGGAGACTATTTTTTGAATTGATAGCTTGGGGATCGGTATATGTTGTATACGTATATGGCGATCACTCCCAACTATCATTCACACAATTGTATAAGACCATCAAGACCTGCAAGGCTTGGCGGCAAATGTTGGGCCTTATTACGTTATAAGTAGGTTGTATTTACTTGTTTGCTTGCTTTTGGTGTTTTGAGGACCAGAGGATAGAAGAGACCATTCTAATATAATCTCCGAGGAGATTGAGGAGTACAAAAAACTATTGTGGCAATTAGAGCCTTTGCCCGAGGAGGAGTATGTCGATCTTCCTGAGGACATGTCTTAGATATAGTTAAGTTCTTCAAGTTTGGTAGTGGTTTGCTCTGGTCTTATGTTTCTTTTGGTTATTTTGATGTATTTTGAGGGATGGTTTCTCTAAGAATATATATTTTGTTGTAGGAGTTATGTATAAATTATTTCACTTACTTTTAGACACTTATGGGCTGTATTTGTATTTATTATTTTGTGACACTATTTTTGTTACAATATTTATGTATGGAGACTATGTTGATTTTATAATCGTAATTATTTAATTTGATGTAAAGATCTATTTTTTTTTAATGATGCATTTTTAAAAAAGTATATATTACCAAACTAGAAGTAGAAATTAAAATTGGTGACACGTAGCTTCCATAATAATTAATAGGGATGAAGGGGTTCTTGAACTATTGCAATTTCTTTCCCAATGTGTTTGTGGACGGAGGGTGTGTGTCTTGTTGAATGCTAACATTAGTGGCCTAAGGCACTTCGAAGGTTGTGGATTATGCCTTCGCACAAATTAGTGTTTCATCTTCAAGTCGCCATGACAGGTTGTCGAAGGGTGGTGATCTCTTCAGTGTGGTGTCAACACATGTTTGATACTTGTGCCTGCAGATGCCTCAACATTGAAGACAAATTGGTTTTGATCCTCTATCTAAACTTCTTCATGTTGATGTCTTAGTTGCCTTGTTGTTGCAATGTCCATTCCTGTGCGTGTGATTGCCATAACTCTTGGGGATGGGAACTATCTTACTCGGGCCCCATGGTGGGTGCCAAATGTTCCTGCCAAAATGGTTGGACATTATTTCTTTTGCTGAGGGGTCTCTGCTTCTTCTCTTCCTTCTTCGCTTAGTTTGAATGGAGTTGTTCGAAAAAGGGGGGTACCTGCAAAACAGACTCTGATGATCAAGTAAAGCCTTGAGCAATAAATATGGGTAATAAAACAATATTCAATGAATAATAGTTTTTACTTGGAGGTCTTACCCTATTTATACAAACCTTGTTGAGCCTTAGACCTTGAGCTCATGTGTGTTGATTACCATGTAGGTAATCTCGTCTTCTACGAAGGATTAGATGGCCTAACCTCGTGATTACATGTAAGCATAGTTGTTTTGTCTCTATAAGTGTCCGAATAGATATTCAGTTGTCCTAACTGAATACGTATCTGGTATAGGTGCCAAACCTAGGTGTAACTAGAAACAATGATGTAACACCCGAAAATTCAACCTAGTAAGTAGACACCCAAGTAAGTTGGTTAATATTTAGTTATTTCTAATAAGAAAAGATGTGTCTTGAGTAATTGCATGTGAGTATAGTGTAATTATTCTTGTGTTAGTATTTTCGAATAATTATATCTATGTGTTTCTTGTTGTGAGTGAATTGTCAGTAAGGTGTGATTTAATTAATAATCACAGTGTTAGATTATATATTGTCTATGATCAAATTTATCATCGACTATGATTTGAATAGACATCAAATTGAAGTGTTTTCTTTAGAATCGAGTTTCCTGTGATTAATTGTTGGTAAGTGCTGCCTGTAGATTTTTCTGTAGGGGATATTTTGTGTGATTTGATCCTTTTAAGAAAAGAATAAATAATTGATAATTGGAATTTATCTAATGTCTCAAGTACCGATTTTTATAAAAAAATTATTTAATTAGATTTAATTCTTAAAGTTAATGGAAAAAGATTTTTGGACGTGAGAAAAATATATTTACACAGTGCATGATTACATTGTGTAAATTAATTACATAGTATAAATTCTTTTTTCCATAATCATTCAAATATCCACTCACTAATAAGGGGGAAGGGCTGACTATGTATGCAACGCTTTCCCCCAATCAGGTCTTTGTACACTCAAACACTCAACCCCTCACTCACTTCTTTTCTTTCTTTTAAAAAATCTTTTAACACAAATTCTCTCTTCTCACACCTCTCATCAGCTACACCAAAAAGAAAAGTGAACTCTCATCTTTTAACACAAATCTTTTATAAAGAAAGTTTGTATTTCCGAAATTAGGCTATGAGAAGGGAGAGGTTACCTGGAAGGTTTGATCCTATGGACCAGTCTTGGGGTTTCGAGGCTACAATAAAATCTAACTATTTCATTTTCATGAAACTTGTTTTGTTTTTCTCTAGAATTTTTTTAAATTATTTTGTGTTGAAGACCTTGAGAGATGAGGTAATTTTGAGACCTATCTGTGACATGCAAGGTTATTGTCTTGTTGTGAATGGAATGTCTGGCAGTGCTTGGGTTTTATATCATTTTGCTTCTAAGGTTATTATCTAAACGAAAGGTTTAACTTTTATGAAACTAGAGAAAAAAATTTCTATACATGTAAATTACAAAAAATATGGATATCATATTCATCTTCTAAAGGCCCAAGTGACACAAAATTGTTGCATGAAGGATAGTTTTTAGGTTAGGGAAAATGTTAGAAAGAAAATTTTGCTAGGAACAATACAATGAATTTTTGTGTAATTTTTACCTTTCTAAAAAAAGAATTATGTTAGCTTCACAATGTTAAAAGTAGAAGTCTCTTACGTTTTTGGGACGAGGTAAAAATTAACCAATCTTTGAACTATGTCCAAATTGGGGTGCTCTCTATCTCAATACCTTGAAGAATTTTTAGGTTTTTTGTAGACTTTTTTTTCTATTGGTGTATTTTAACTTATTGGAAAGATAACAAAATTTATTTCAAGTCTATATAAAAATTTCTCAATAATAAAATTATTTGCAAAGTTTTACAGAGGCTTAAATCTACCAGTTTTCTAAAAGCTAAGGTTTTTAATGCATGTAACTTGAATGTATTGAATTGTTTAAATTTTGACTATGTATGGAAGATTTGCCTTGTTATTTTTGTTTAAGTGTTGTGTGGTGATTTGGTGATCTCCACGTGAGTTATAATTTGTTTTTGTATGATTGAAAGACTCGGGAAATGTGAATCCTAGACAACTATAACTGTGGAATGCAATGTTTTATTGGAGACCAGGAGGTGTGACCTTGGACACTATTGCATGTGATGTTTTGTGTGGGACCTGGTTGGCTAGTAACTGGGGATGATAATGATCTATGTTAGACCTATGTGTGGTAGTTACAGGGACTCGGGCACGAGTTCTATTGTTGACTAGGACCCCATTCTAGTGGGCATAGTGCATCTCAAAAGATGCATGCTTTTGTGTGAACAACACAAGGACTCGGGCACGAGTCCTAGTGTGGACTAGAACCTTGTTCTAGTGGACATTGTGTGTGTTATACGCCATGCAATGTTTTGTTTTAATTCACAGGGACTCGAACACAAGTGCCCGTGTGACTAGGATGTTTTCTCTGAGAGAGTAATGCGTTTAAGAGACGTGCAAATGGACACAGACTCGCGGTAGAATGCAGAGAACTCCTTCAAGAGAGTTGCATGGGCGGAAACATGTTGAAGGTTGTGAGAGCTCACTAGACGAAAATCGATTGGCGCTGCCCACCATGAAGTGTGCATGTGATCCTTGTTTTGGTTAAGTCTAGATGATTCTCGGACATGGTTCTCCTTCAACGTCGTTTTGTACCTGTGTAGTCAGGTGGACGATAAAGTAAACCCTCAAGGAGGAGTGGTTGAGGAGTAAGTCATCAGAGTTGGGGATGGTCTTATAGAGTGGTACCTAGGGTATGCTTGTTGACTTGTTGTTTCTTAAGGATGTGGCGATGAGTTTGTGGTCATGTTTTCTAATAAGCCGACTTCACATTCTCGAAAAATGTGAGGGATAGCCAGCCGGTGTGAGCCTACCATTATATCGTGGTGATGGTGTACTCTTGGCAGTCATCCAAACTAAAATGTTGTAAGACCACCTTAAGATGTGATCCGATAGATCACCACATCGTAATGGTTGCTAGTTTTGTGTTTTTTGACTTGTGTTTAGTTTTTTCTATGTGTTTGGTTGATGAAGTGGAAACACTCACCCTTACATTTTTTTAGGTTAGATGAAGCTGAACTTTCTTCTTGAGCTTGATTGTGGAGGATGACGCAACGGTGGTAGCGACAGTGGCAATTGGTGGGGAGCTTCCCCAAGAGGATCCTGGTGGCTCAATGTGGAAAGTAGTAAGGAGGATTCTCTGAGGAGGAATCTAATGAGGATATGTGGGATGTTTCCTCATAGGAGTCTCGCTATTAGGGATCTTCCAAACTATCGACCTTTTGTTTCACCTTTCTTGCATACAATTTCATCCCTAGGTTTGGGTTAGTGATTACTTTTCTGGGACTGGGTGTTCCCCTTTCTTTTGCATATGTATGGGTGGGCTTAGGACCTAGATATTTTGTTGGTACTTATAGTCAACATCTTTTTATTATGTGTAATTTGGAATATATCCACATTTTGATGTATTCTCAATTTCAAACTCGTTACTTATTGTAATGAATCAACCTTCATATATATATATATGTGTGTGTGTGTGTGTGTGTGTGTGTTTATTTCAACAGTTTAAGTTTATAGCACTTCTCTTTCTCTTCATTCAAAAAGCATATGTTTTATAATTGGAACGCATTTGTTCTTACAAAATGATTTATATTTTCGTCATGACTTGTATGTATAAAGGAATCAAAGGAAAAGAGAAGTTTACCCACGTTTTGTTAAAGTAAAATGTATCCACAACTGGATTAATAAATACGTTTACAAAAAGAAAAAAAAAGTGCATGTTTATTCATATTATATTTGAGGGTGTTACAAATCTTGCTTAGGATATATGGGAAACCTTTTAATGTAATTCGACATGCATATCCAAGATTTGAACTTAAGATTACTAATTAAGTTGAAATAAGCTAAGTGTCCCTATATCCGATTTATATAATAATGGCTACATGACTTATTTTCTAATAATTTTTATTATAGCATTGTCATGAATATTCCAAATCACCCTTGCTTCTTAGCAACTAGGCAGAGAGGATTTTTCTTGTGTTGGATAAGTCCTGGAAGCATATCAGTGTCTATGTCTTCCCTTTTCATCCCTTGAGGCATTTCCCAATCAAATGAATACAGAAGATTAGCAAGCACAAGTTCCACTGTGATAATTCCCATATTTATGCCCGGGCAAATCCTTCGGCCTGCGCCAAATGGAATCAACTCGAAATCATAACCCCTAAAATCAATTTTGCTGTCTAGGAATCTCTCAGGATAAAACTCTTCTGGCTCCTCCCAAGTTTCTGGGTCTCTATGCACTGCCCAAGCATTCACATACACCAATGTCTTCTCTGGAATTTCGTACCCTGCAATGCTACACTTTTTAATCGTTTCCCTTTGTAAAAGCAAGGGCAATGGTGGGTAGATTCTCATTGTTTCTTTTATAACTGCCTGAACATAAGGAAGCTTTTGAATATCATCTTCCTCTATAAAATCTTTCCCGCCAAAAATGTTTCTAATCTCTTCTTGGGCTTTCTTCATTACTATCGGGCTCTTCATTAGTGCCGTCATTGCCCAAACTACTGCAGCTGCACTTGTATCTGTCCCTGCCAAAATTATATTCTGTGATTGACAAAGAAATAAAAGTCCATCATTAGAAACCTTCACAAATAATAATCGGAACAAAAGCTATTTGTTGTTTATGTAACAAGTTAATATACAATATAGTTCTTGAAATTTAGTAACTTGTGTTGCTTTGATCCCTAAAACTGTAAATCTATACAAATTGATCGACCCAAATCAATGTTTCAACTTTTGAACTAGTTATATATAGTAACACAGGATGGCGTGAGTGGTATAAGCTAGCAAGGGCTCTCAACCCTTAAGCTAAGAGTATGGGTTTTGATCGATGCTCTACTCTTGTGAATAGAACAAATCCAATTGAGAGTGCCCTATCCCTTGGCTTCAATATCTAGGGGAGATTAGGCCTATGCTTAGTGGAAAACACTTCTTGTGATAGAAAAAAAAAACCTTATGAACTAGGTTAGCTCTTGTCATATTCATATTATTTATATACAATAAAATAATTTAAAGTTTTCCTACAATATTTTTGTACTAATCTTTTTAATTACTATATGAAGAAAGTATAGTTTTTTTTCTTTCTAAATTTTTAAACTAGTCTACACTATGAGAGAGAAAAATACATAACGGAATAGTGATAATCTAATACATGGTATGATATGAAATAAAAAGAGATAAAAAATAAATGAAAGATGTCAAAAAAGTGTTTATATTATTGAGGTGCATATGTATGATTGTTGAAGCTATGATATATAAAGTTAAAGCATTATTCTAAACAATATCATTAACAATGTGTATAGATAAAAAGTTTCAAGGCAGAAAAACACGTTATTAACTCAATAATGACGATGAAGATGCATTGACCAATTTCTGTTTTACCAGGCAATTAATTAACAGATAAGGAGAATAAAAATTGGAAAATTATGCAGAAATATATATATATATATATAGGGTCATGGCAATAGCTAGAAAGGAATGATAAAAGTCGAAGAGAAAAATATAGAATAACCAAACCATCATCAAGGGTTTGATGTGAGCGGGAGTGAGATCCATTGAGAACGAACGATCATTCTTCAATTGAAGCAAGGCATCGATTATATCCTGTTCATCAGTGAGTTTCTTCCTTTCAGGATCAAGGTGTTCATCAATAGCATTCTGATAAAACCCATCCAACACCTTGAACATTTTCTCAAGACGACCCATCAACCCAGTGAGTTTATCAACCACTCCTCCAACAAGAGGAATATAATCTGTGTAGAAGGTGGAAGCTGTCAATTCTTGAGCTTCTTTAAGCAAGCCATGGAACATGCTTCTCTCGATCCCTTCCTCTTCGTACCTTCTACCCAAAGCAGTTCTACACACTACAGCGCTCGTAAGACACGTGAGCAACTCATGCAAGTTGGTAACCTTGGAACAAGAAGCATGTTCCGTTATCTTTTTGACCAATTGGGTAACCTCGTATTTTCTTATTGAGGAAAACATTAAGACACGCTTGAGGCTAAGGAAATGGATGATGGAAATTTTTCTAGTGTGTCTCCAATAATCTCTATAGGGTGAAAATGCCATGTCTAGCCCATTATATGAAAACTTCATTGTGCTTATGAGGGAGGGTCGCCCACAGAACTCAAGGTCATGGGTTTTCATTACCTCCTTGGCCAGTTTTGGTGAGGAAACAACGAGGGCTGGCCTTGAACCTAGTTGAAGGGAAAAGATGGGACCATATTTTTTTGAGAGTTCATAGAGTTTCAAACAAAGAGTAGAACCATCGAGTTGATAAAGATTGCCAATAAAGGGAAGGCCTCTAGGGCCTGGTGGAAAGGTTGGCTTCTTAGATGTTTTGCGTTTTCTGAAGAATAATAGCAAAATGGGAAAAGCTAAAAGAACAAATAATGGTAACATATTTTGGTCCATGAACGATTAGAGAGAGAAAAATGATGTTGTAATGGTAATATGAGATTTTCTTGATCAACTAAGGATTTATATATAGTGTTCATGTGTTCCCACGTGCCCTTTTGCCAATACATTAATTATGTTCGTTGATTATTAATGTGGTTAACATCAACAACATTACAATGTTGTAGCACCTTTAATAAAAAAAAATAGAGAAAGGGAAGATATTGTGGACCTCAATTTGTAGTGAAAAGGCATAATACTGTTGAAGCTTTGTTGTTATACTAATGTTTTGCGAGTTGTTTGTGTTATCTTACTACCCCGTTATTTGGCTATTTTTCTTAATAATTTAATCATTTGTGTTCTGGTGTAGGACATGGAAGGTGATTTGAATCATGTATCATGAAGTAAATTGAGAGAGGAGGAGAGAATTAGAGAGAATTTAAAGAGAGAGAGAAAGAAGTCTCATAGTATTGAATTTTTGTTATTTGTTGTTCCTCCTCTTCTATGTTATTACAGGGTGCCTATTTATAGTGTTTGTTCATGTGGTGTTATTAGTCATGTGGTTTATTACAAATATTCATGTTAAATATCCTATTTTGAAGGTTGCACCAGACTTATCTTTAGTCGATTGCTATTAAGGCACTTGTTGCTTTGGTCGGCTATTTAGATTTGTACCCGACTTATGACCTTGAAGTTGTTCATCATGTATTAGATTGTGTGTCACATGTGCACGATGTATAAAGTCAATGTGTACCATGGAACAGTTTCCCCTTGGTTGATATTGTCTTAAAGAGGCAATGTTGACTTATCAAGTAGGAAGTTGATATTTACCTTAGAACAGTTACCCCTGAGTCGATATTCTCTCAGGGAGACAATGTCATCTAATTGAGTACAAAGCTGATACCACGTAGTGGTCTTATGTGCTCGTGGCTGTTGAGTGTCCCATCATTCAAGTTTTTAGGCTCTATTTGTTAGGTAATTGTGCCCTAACCGTTCTTTTTTTATTTGAAAAGCCTATAACACCTCTTTATTGGAGTGTCTCTTTATTTGCTTTGTAATTTCTTAATTGTCTTTACTTGGTCATAATTGCCATTTTTTTACTCGCGTGCTTGAGGCCTCTATTTTAATTTCTTTCAAAGACTGTTGCGAGTGTTGCGTATGCTTGATTTCTTTCGCCTTTTGTTTTCTATACTTATGTATCTTCTAATCTCACTTTATCTTTCTAGTTTGTTTGTGTTTGTCCTGTTGATGAGTCTCTTATTTGAGGGTGTTTGGGTTTGGTTATGTTTTTGAAGATGTCTTCCCAAAAATCCAGTTCAAAGGGCTTATCTGGTTGTGATGCCCTTGGCCATTTTGGAAACCCCAGAGCTATTCCAGTTGGTAGAGGAAGGGTGGCTAGGCTGAGAGGGGTAATGAGTTGCATCCTCGGAGGTGATTGAATCCTCGTGAGATGGTTGTTATTCCAACGTGAATTGGTGGGGTGGGAAAATATGTTTGCCATAAGAAGTGCCCTTAGACGGTGAAACCTAATGATGACAGAGTTCCTCATCCTAAAGTGAGGATATGTTGTGAATATTTGATGTTGTTGGGACAACCTTATTCTTGTGAGGAAGGTCCAAAACTAGCCTAGGCTTCCCTTTTGTACCCCCAATATTTGCAAGGTGAAAGTTCATCCTTTGCGAACCCCCCAAATCTATTGGTAATTTTTCTAATTTGGACAAACTGCACCAAATTTCTCATGCTGGCATAGAGAAGACCAGCCATCTTAGTTTTGAGGGGAGTACAACCAATTGTATTGAAGTTGTTAGAGCGACAACTTAATGACCTTAAGAACGATGGGGTTGATTCTAACGACGAATCTAATCTCTCTTTTGTTTGTGACAAGGATATGGCCATCAATTAAGAGCTCCACGAGGCTCCCAAATTGGAGGATGTTGATTGGGACAATGAGAAATTCATGGTATCTGCTTTGTTCTTACTCCTAAGGTTCTATATCTCTTGATCCCCCAATTTCTAATTACTAGGGAAAACAATATTATTGGTGGGCGACAGATTGAATGGCTTGGGGATGACGGTCGAGTTTTCTCTCAATGTAGCAGAGAAGATGTTAGGATGCCCTCTACTACTCCAAAGAGGAGGAGACGAGGCATGCTTACAAGGATTTTTTTCTCTCAATGTACTTCTGGTTGAGGCCTTCTAAAGATTGTTGGGACAATCTATTTGTTGTTCATGAGGATGAGGGTGGTGATCAGTTTAAGTCTTGCTTTGAGCTTTATTGGTCCTTCACCCATTATAGTGAGTCAGTCAATTTTTATGTGAGACTAGAGGAAGAGTTATCTCCCGAAGAGCTCACTTCTACAAATGTCATTGTTGAATTAGTTAACAAGATTAGGGATGCCATTCTAAATTGATTTTACAAACTGTTGATGAAGACTAAAAGTCAGTATTAGGTGTGTCTTGGTTGTTTGGACTTGGTCTTTCTTTGGATTCAAGTGCATGTTATACTTTAGCAACTGAGCAAAGGTTTCCACCAAATTTGTTATGTGTCATTCTAGGGTGCTTCTTTTCACTATCATGTCATCTACAGGTTCTGACCTATTTGATTTTCAAAGACTTTGTTCATCATCCTTTGGTATGTAGTGCTGGCATTCTTTAATCCAAAAGACATGACCTTGTAGTAGTAGTTTGCTTTTTCTATCATGAAGGTTATTTTCTCTTGGTCATCAAGATGCAATGGTATTTGATTGTACCTTGAATAAGCATCCATGAAGTTCAAATATCGGTAGTCAGAGGATCCTTCCACTAGTTTATCTATGTCGGGAAAAGGATATAAGTCCTTTAGACAATGCTTGTTCAAATTACTATAGTCAACACTTATTCTCCATTTTCTATTATGCTTCTTGACTAGGACGACATTGGCTAGCCAAGTTGTGTACCTGGTCTCTATGATGAATTAGGCTTCTTGTAGTTCCTTTACTTGTCTTTCAATCTCTTCTAGTTGGTCGGGGGCCATTTTTCTCCTTCTCTGGCACACAGGTTTTACTGATGGATTTACTCCAATTTATGACAGAAGAGGTTTGGGTCTATAACTAGCATATCTCTTGGTTTCCATGCAAATATGTTGACATTTTCTTTGAGAAAGGAGGATAAGGTTTTCATGGTTTCACTATCCAAGTCTGCTCTAATGGACGTCATTTGTTCTTCTGCCTTTCTGACTTGGAGATTATGATAGCTCGTTCCTGGTTCTGGCCTAGGTGCCCATGCCTCTTTCCTAATATTTTCTCTGCAATACAACTCAATGAGCATTACCTCAAACTATGTTTTGGTTCTAGGCTCATAATCCATTTCCTCAGACTTATCTTTGCTTTTTCACCTTAGCAACTCTTTACAACATTCATGGGCTTTCTTCTGATCTCTTTTCAATGTTATGACTTGCATTTCACCACTGACGAATTTCATGGCCAAATGAACCATTGAATTCATTGCTCTTAATGTGTTGAAGGTTGGCTTGCCCAATATGGCATTGTAGGATGACTACAGCTTTACCACGATGAACCTAACCATATTCTTTCTAGATATCAGTGATTTCCCAAAGGTTAAATGTAATTTTACATATCCTATTGGAGTCATGAGGTGATTGGAGAAACCTATGAGATCCTCGTTATAGAGGAGTAACTCTGATCGTCGAATTCTAAGGTTTTTAAAGAAATCATAAAACATTATATCTATAGAGTTGCATGTGTCAACCAGTAGTCGCTGTAAATCCTTGGTGTTTATAAAGGCTTTAACTAGAAGGGGATCATCATGATTTGGAACGATTAACATGTTCGTGTCTTTGTCGTAACAAATGAACAACGAAGGCCTTCTTTTAATCCAATCACAATTTTTTTCACCGTATGCAATAGTTAAGACTTCTCTTGCACATCTTTTCCAAGCATTGTTTGAGGCTTCGTCACCGACAAATCCTCTTGCTATGACAAATATCACCTCATGCTCTCGTTGAGGGGAATTTGGTTATCTCTCAAGAGAATCCGGCTTATGCCTCAACTTGGATGGATGTATAGTTTGCACGTGATTTTCCACTTCTTTCTTTAGTGTCTTGTGTTGATACCTTGGAGATCGTTCTCTGGAACATCCTCTTCTTTGATGCCAATCAGGACTTCTTGACCTTTCTCATTGCTCATCAGAAGGTGACCGATCATATCTAGGCCTAAAGTTACCTCCTTGTCCTCGCACATATTTGTCCAATTTTCCCCTACGAATGAGGATTTCAATAGTATTTTTCAACTAAAAGCAATCATCGGTGTCATGTCCAGTTGCTCACTTTGACTAGTTCTTTATGCCATTTTCGGTTCTTAATGGCTTAGGAACATCAAGACTGGTATCCTTCAGTTCCACATTCATAATTTCATTCAATGTTCTACCTCAAGACGCATTGAAGGGAGTGTACTCATTGTACTTTGACCTATCTTTGTAAGTTGGCTTTTCGTCTATCCTAGGCAATTTGTTATTTTTTGCTTGCACTGCACTCGTTTATGTATTTTGATTTTCTGCCACATTTAGTTTCCAGTTTCTAAAACATTTTCATAGTTAATGTACTTTTTTGCCTTTTTCAAGAACTCCTCCAAGGTGTTAGGTGGCGTTTTTGAAATGGATATGAAGAAAGGAGATCCTTCCTTCACATCATCCTTAGCCAAAATTAACATGACTCCTGATTGTAGGTTGTCATTAGCTCTCACTTCTTTATTGAATCCTGAGTTGTATCCTCTAAGTGGTTCCTCAAGTCCTTGCCGGACTAGTTTTAGGTTGGCTTCCATCTTTTGTCTTTCTTTAATAGTTGCAAATGTAGACCTAAATTTCTCCCTTAACTCTAGCCATGAATCGATGGATCTCGATGGAAGAGATTAAACCACTTCAACATTGTGGATTTCAACGACAGTGAGAATGCGTGACACATTATTGAGGCTGAAGCTCCTTCATATGAAAATGCCAACTTGAACATCGACAAATGATCATTCAAATCGGATGATTTGCCGTATAGTTCCATTGCTAGAAGTTGTCGTAACTATTTTGGGACCTAAGGCTCCACTAAGCATTTAGAAAATGACATGTTGAAAGGAATAACCTTGTAAGGATCCACCTCTTCCTCCATATTTGTGGCAATAGTGATTGAAGATTCTCTCTTTCTAGACTTTGGTGGAATATGAGATTTCGATTTGCTCAGCCCGTTTACTACTACCTTCGAATGTTCATTTTGTGCATCGTCCTTTTTTGTTCGTAGATTTGCGATCAGTTTTTGATGTTCTTCAAATATTGTGTTATGTTATTTCAAAATCTCTACGAGCTCAGCTAATTACGCGCTTGTAAACACCACGTTCTCCTCCATCCTTGGAGAGGCCGTGACTTCCCTCATAGGTGAAGAATGTGTTACTACTACTGAAGCTTTTCTGTTTCGCGTGCTCTCCATAACAAAGATCCACGAACTATGGATCATTTCATCCTAGAG
This sequence comes from Glycine soja, assembly GCF_004193775.1. Classification (NCBI taxonomy): domain Eukaryota; kingdom Viridiplantae; phylum Streptophyta; class Magnoliopsida; order Fabales; family Fabaceae; genus Glycine; species Glycine soja. The sequence goes on along the minus strand of NC_041002.1, from coordinate 19,706,014 downwards.
AATCAATGTTCCCCACAAATGGCGCCATTGCTATGGGGTAGGACACAGAAGGTGATTTGATTCGTGCAACACAAAGTAAACTAAGAGATCGAGGAGGAGAGAATCAAAGAGAATTTAGAGAGAGAGAAAAAGAAGTCTCATAGTATTAAGTTTTTGTTATGTGTTGTTCCTCCTCCTCTATGTGATTACAAAGTACCTATTTATAGTGTTTGCTCAAGTGGCGCTATCAGCCACGTGACTTATTATAAATAATCATGCTAGATATCCTATTATGAACGTTACACTGGACTTATCCTTAATAGGTTGCTATTAAGGTACTTCTTGCTTGAGTTGACCGGTTAGATTTGTATCCAACTTATGAACTTAAGTTGTTCATCATGTATTAGATTGCGTGCCACGTGTTTGTGATGGGTAAAGTCGATGTTTACCCCGGAACAACTTGCATGTTCTATGACATAGCTAATGGCCACAAACAAATCAATCCACGCCATGATGTGAAAGTATATTCATTTAGAAATGGGAATATGGCTTGTATGTCAAACGTATGCATCCTGTTCCTACATGAGCTAAAGAACTATTCACGACAGATAAGCCATACAAGTCTATTGCATTGATGACATGGTACAAGTTTACAACACTCTTGCTTTGCTGAAACGTTAAAATATTTTTCATTTCACTACAATAATATTTTTTTAAGTTGCTTGGCTGTAGCTTCACGTGAATGAATAATAAAAGTGTCCTATGAAACATACTAGAAAGGTAATTAAGGATAAGTTAAAAGCTAACACTATCTTTGATAGAGGAGGAAGAAATAGATAGATAAAAGAAGGAAAATAGAAAAATAACTGAGAAAGAGATTGAAGATAAAAATTGTTTGATGTAAGAGTTTAACTTATAGTGAGTTTTTGCATGTGTTAGTATTTTTGAAAGACCAATATTAATTTTTAATTTGTTAATTTGTTAATTTTTATTAGTGGGAATGATTTGAACCTATAATACCTTCCTCCCCTCCTTCTCTCTTAATCACCATGCCAACTGTAGTTGGTCATTTCCACAGTGAATTTGGGACAAGTGTCATTGCCTCATGATAGGTTTGGGACAGATGTCACTTCTAGAAAGTGTGTGAGTGAAGACAAAACATGTTAGCTCAAAACTTGTGAGTTGGTTTGTAGGAATAACCATTGATCCTGAAAGTAATTGAAGTAGATTGTCGAATTCTTAAAAAGGTCTACCTACAAAGGCTTCTTACTTGTGAAGAATTATGACCAGTGAGGAAGTTGAATAAAGTATCATATTGAAGTGTGGTAAACTGTGAGCCGTAAAAAGGTTGACAATTAGGAGGGGTGTTACAGTTCTTATGATCGGCTTATGCTTTTGGGGATCAAATATGGAAGAAGCATGATTTCAGGAGGTATGTTGGTGATTGTGGCTGGGTATAGGGCAGAGGAAGCAGGGAGTAGAGTGCAGCCAACAGAGGACCTTTTCTTTACTTCATCGTTTCTTATTGTTTTTAGTGTTTTTCTTTTAAATATTTTAACACAAATCTTATGTTTTTTTTTTTTCTTTTTGTAATTGTTGTATTGGACTGAACTTTTATTTGTCAAATAGACTCAAGCAATCTAATCTTTTTTCTTTGTTTGTTTTTGCCCAGCAACAGTGTTCGTACAAATGGAACCAGAATCAATTTGAAGATTCTCCATGGATGCTTCATCTCAGTTGACGCTTGAGTTTCAATAGGCTTCAGTCTATCATATGTAAGTATGTATGAATAGCTTGAATCCACTACCTGTATCTTTCCCTGAAGGGACACATGTTGACGTTTAGGGACATCCTTTGTTATCACTGAAGGGACACCTATTGGAGGCACTTAATTCATTGACGAATAAAATAGTGGCAGCTTCCTATTATTTTTATGCACTTGAAAAAATAATTCTGAATTAAGTGCCCGGTTATCTTGCCAAATTGTGCAAACCTGGAATATTTGAAAACTATGCAGATGATGCTGAAAGACAAAGAAGCAGGAATGGAATTCTAATCTAGCAACTGAAACTGAAATGTTTTGTTTTGCAAGATGATAAGACTCAAAGAAGCCATAGAAGATGGCTAACATATAGAACCTATTCCTTTCTTTCTAGCACCACTACAACCCTTGTCGTTCTCAAATGCTCATGGCTGATTTATGCCATTTTTTCTGGTTTGCATATGTTGAACGTTTTCCAGTTGCAGAATGGGGACAGGAAACACAGAATATATATATATATATATATATATATATATATATATATATATATATATATATATATATAAGTTGACCATTCCTGTTTTCTGTTTTCTTCTACTAGCGTACATGCAATATGTTAATTTCGGTTGGAGCTTAACGGGTTCTGAATTTCAGTTTTGCTCGGTGTTGTTTTACAAATTCTGATCAGACGAAATAAAGTTTTACTACAAAATGCAACAAAGTTCATTGATATTGCATAGTTCATGAAGATATGTCGGAGTAGGGAAGTTGATGGATCATGCAACTTTAGTTTGAACTACTTCGATTGCAATGGTGCATGTGCTATGGTTAACGATTAAATTTATACGTGAGATGGTACCGCGCGCGTATCATTATTTGCTTCTATCATGAAGTTTACTTTGATACAATTTGAGGTAATTCTGTATTAATTGCTACTATGCAGATGCTTTGCAATGGACCTCGAACTTGCATTCCCCTTGGTGCGCGCAATCGCGCGCTTTCATACGGTTCTTATTCTCTTTATTACTCTTCTACCATTTCCATAATTTCATTTATGCACTTTTTGATCATTTATGAGGCTACTGAAATTGTTCAAGCTTTTATGCAGACTCTCTTTGACTGGCAACAACTACAACAACAATATCCCCGAGCTACCTATGTACGCTGAATTCAGTTGGTAAGTTGCAAATTTATATTATTTGTATATCTATTTTAGTATACTTTGAGATTATATATGAATAAATTAATGTACATAAAATTCTTTTGAAAAAATTATGGTTAATTAGGAATATTCTTTTTCCTGCTTCCAAATGGTGTGTACCAGGTCCATCACCTGCTCATAATTCGTTACCAGAATGTATTTTCAACTCCTGGTGTACATGGGGTGGGCTACTAAGCTTATATGGTTTAATGGAAATTGTAGTATTTTTTAGATGCTGTGTTACTTTAATTTTTATCTTTAAATGTTTGAATCACATATTTTTGAGAATGGTAAATAAAATTTGCTTCTATATCTACCCGTTCTTATCATTAATTATTTTTTATTTGTGAACAAGTGTTTAGCTATTTTTAGTTTGAAAATGTCTTTTCAGTCACCTATTGGGAAGATAGATAATGAAGAGAACAAGTTGGCCTGATTGTTGATATATGCTTGTTTGCCTTCGACGTTGCACAAGAGATGACCAATTAATCAACAAACTAGAATGATCCACACTGCCTATGTAGTCGCTCCAAAAAATTATTTTACTTAATTAACAGCGTTTTTGCTGCCTCTGAGCTTAACATTCTTATATGTGAAAACTCCAAGTAAGCTCAGAATTATATGTAGCTGATGTTTTAGGATAAATTGACACATAAGAAGCGACCAATGAATGAAAATACTAGAAAACATGTAAGGCATATGCTGTTTTGAAATACAAATATAGATTTAAAAAATTAAATCATAACAGCGAATAGAAAATTTTTCACTTAATTCACGGGGATAAATAATTTATTTGAAATCCTATTAATATCTAAATTATTAGAATTAAATTATTTTTTAATTCATTGTTATAGTAATTTAAATTCAAATCTATTTTTATGGTTTATTCTTTTATGATTTAAATAATTTATCTAGTAATTTCATAGTTATGAGCTATTTACCTAAATTCACATTAACATATGAAGAGAAATTAACACTTAAATTGTAGGATAATTTTTTTTTTACCTTAAATCATCTGAAAATTTAAATTTTGGGAGAAAATATACTCTATTATAACTTTTAATTTTTTAAGTATTGTCATAATAATTTAATATAGATTATATATATGTAAAATACAACACGAGGAGGATTTTTTCTTTTATAAAAACAAGTAGGAAAATTCACTTAATTCACGGCAGTATAAGAACTATCAAACTTGGAGATGATTCTTTTTCTTTCATAAAAGTAAATGGGAATATTTTCACTTAATTCACAAGGATAAGCAATTTTCTTGAAATGACATTATTATCTAAATTATTAAGGTGAATTACATTTTTTTAATTCACTCGATTTATTATTATTATCATTACATGATAATAATGATAAATCAATTTCATTCACTTCATTTATGGATCATACATACAACTAGAATCCTTTAACATTGAAGTTCATTTGAAATGCACAAAGGGGGTTTTAATAGATACCATGCATAAGCACAACTTTACCTACAGTTAAACCTAGCTTCATTTTCTCGTGAGAAATCACGCTTAAACACAACCCAAAGTGTGCTTAAGGGTCATTTCCTGATAGACCCTCAAACCACGCTTAAGCCCCATTTTTTGACATGTATGCGAGATCTAGATTTTGCTTCTAAAATCCCTTTGGTTGGATTCCAAATGAACTCAAAATCTTTTAATGTCCAAGATGAATATCAAATTAAAACACATCTAATGAACTCAAAACAGTGACTCACACACAATACATAACATTAAAGATAGTTTATACTTCTCTTACTTATCCAAACTCAATGAACTAGCTTTGAGAAGAAGAAAGGAAGAAAAGGAAGATTTTAGGTCCAAGATGGAAGTTTTCTCCCACTCACACAACAGCTCTACACAATCCATACTACTCACATCCCAAAAACAAACAAAATCCACATTAAAACCATGAAAATAAACAATTTTGTGAACTTCGAAAAGTACTCATGGAGAGAAAATAAAAATGATGAGAGGGAAAAGATGAGAGTTCCTTACCACTAAATCAACCTTCAAACTGGAATAAAACACTGCTACAAGGTCCCTTGAGCAAAGAAATTCAAGATCTCAAGCTCTCCAATGGAGGGTTGTCTTGGAGAAGAAGAAGAGAGTGAAATAAGAATGTTTTGAGTGTGGTTCAAAATTGAACCCCTTTATGTTGAGTTTATGGCTATCATTATTCCTTCTAATCACACCCCTTCACTTCCCAACTCACCCACCCCATCCCTATTACTCAAGGCTTATTCATCTCAATCGGGCTGCTTTAAAAGTTACGATTCACACCTAAAACTAGGTTTATGCATATGTAATCATAATCATATATACAAATATCACAAACGAATACCTTATAATTAATTAATTATAGACACTTAAATTAATTAGAAATTACAATGTTACATTTTTTTCAAGAAATTTGAAATTTAAGGTGATTTAATGTAAAAAAGATTATCCTATAAGTTAAGTCTAAATTTCTCTTCATACTTAAATTAAATGAAAATATTCATTCCCATTGATTATTATTTTTCATAATAATCAGATCAATGTTAATGTGATTTAGATAAATTGTTCATACCATAGAATTACTTGATAAATTATTTAAATCATAATAGAGATAACAATAAAAAAAATATTCAAATTTAAATTATTATACCAATGAAAAAAAAAATAGTGTTAGGATCAAATGACATGAAGTGTCAAATTTAAATTTGACATCAAATCTCATCCATTTATTTAATGTAGTAACTTACACCAGAGTTGACCATAGTTTCTTTTATACTCCAGAATTATCTAAACTCCCCCACAGCAGTGCTTCGCTCTACCAAGGGATGTCGATGCTCCATGCAGAACCTCACATCACCTCTCCTATTACTTATGTTTCACAATTTTCATAATCTTTCACCTTTTCTCTTCTACCACAAGTTGCTCCCCTTTTTTATTTTTCTCACATGGTTGTTCGTTCATCGGTTAATATATATTATCTTATTACAACAATAATTAAAAATATATAAAAAGTTATATTGAAGTATGTTTTCTTTCCAGAAATTTGAATTCATTGTGATTTACGGTAAGAGAACTATCCTATAAGTTAATTCTAAATTTCTATTCATACTTAAATAAAAGAATGTTCATTCCCATTGGTTATATTTTTCCATAATAATTATATCAGTGTTAATGTGAATTTAGGTAAGTTGTTCATACCCATGGAAATACTTGATAACTTAATCAAATCATAAAAGAGATAGCAATAAAAAAATATTGAAATTTAAATATTATAACAATGAATTAAAAAAATTTTAATTTCACGTTAATAATTTAGATATTAATGTCATTTTAAGAGAATAGTTTATCCCTATTAATTAACTGGAATTTTTCCTATTTACTTTTCTTAAAGAAAAATAATCATCTCCAATTGTTATATTTTGTTTATCCCCATGAATTAATTGAAAAATTTTCCACTTTACTTTAAGAAAAAAAATAATCCTAATGTGTTATCTTTTACATATAATATATTTAAACTATTACAAGAATATTTTGAAAAATAAAAAGTTATAATAGACTATATTTTCTCCCAAGAAATTGAATTTTAAGGTGATTTAAGGTAAAGAGTTTATCCTATAATTTAAGTCTAAATTTCTCTTCATACTAAAATTAAATTTTTTCATAATAATTATGAATTTTGTAAAATTTTCATACCCATAAAATTACTTGATAAATTATTTAAATCATAAAAGAGTAAGCAATAAAAAATATATTTAAATTTAAATTATTATACTACTAGAATGAAGGCTTTCAATGTCGGTTCCAAAACACATTGAACGACAGTTCCAGAACCATCTTTGAAGCCACCATCCTGAAAAGTGTTCTTAGTTTGGAAGATTCCACAAAACCGTCTTAGAATGTTTTCTTTTTTTAAAAAATAAAAATAAAGAATTCTAAGATGTTTTTCCCAAAAATCGTCTTAGAATGTAAACTTTCTGATAGTTTTTCAAAGAACTGTCACAGAATATATTCTTTTTTACAAAATAAAATTTTAAAAAATTGAACCATCTTAGAATATAGATTATCTAAGATGATTTTTCAAAGAATTGTCTTAGAATGTCTGTTTTTTTAAAATAAAAAAAATGAGAATTCTAAGATGATTTTTACAAAAACTGTCTTAAAATGTAGACATTCTAAGATGATTTTTTTCAAATAACTGTTTTAGGATGTCTTTTTTTTTAAAAAAAAAAAATTTGACTAGAAATTGACTACAACTATTGTTATAATTATATCTCCTTTTTTCAAATATCTACTATTCGCGGTGAATAATCCCATTCACAAGCATATTAATAAAATGTTGTACCAAATTCAAAATTAATAAACAAAATTCATCCTGTAACATCCCATTTTTTCGTAAATAAATTTAAAAAGCTTTTTAGTAATAAATAAATAAATAAATAAATATAGAGCAAATAATAGGCTGAGTACCCTAGGTATAAATAGTTATGTTAAGTCAGCTGCCTCCTTTTGGCCTCATTTTCGTTTTTCCCCTTCTCTCAAAACCCTTTCTTTTTCCCGCAGCCCACCAAACAAGTCTCAGAAAAACGACAATCTCGAACCCGTTCACCGTTGGATCGTCGTGAAATTTGAGTATCATGTTCGCAACACAATTCCGAGCATTCTCACCGTTGGGAATTTCGATATCAGGTCTTAAATGAGAGAAAAACCCTTCGCATTGTAGCCTTTTTCTTTCCCGCAGAAACCCAGAGCTGTCTTGGTAAAACTACGATCCCGGTTTCGTTAACCGTTGGATTATTGTTAAATTTGGATATGTTGTTCGAAATTCAATTCCGCACGCTTCCACCGTTGGGATTTGCGAGACAATATTCGTGTAGGGAGAAAAAGGAATCGTATGAAGACAGTACAAGTGGAGGTTTCAATCTCTTCTCCGTCTCTCTGACGTTTGGGAATTCTATCGGAGCAGTCGGATGAATAATTGAAAGAATTTCCGGGAACCGCTAGAGATGTTGCTATCGCTGACTGAAGACACGTGAGCCCGCTTAGATGTAAGGGATGAGTTATTCACAGTTGGGGATTAGTGAGAACATGTGTAGGGATCCTTAGAGGATTAAATTGGGATTTTATTTTGGGATGTTTGTTAAATTGCAATTTTTCCTTTATGATTATAAATAAAATATTGATGTCCTGATGAAAATTGCTTGATAAATTGTGCTCTTGATATTTGTATATTTGGACCTATGATTTGGATATAATTGTGTAATATTATTTGAGGGGTTTTAGTCCTCATGTTGTGATAGTCTTTTATATAAATTGTTATATTGAGGATATGAAATGATAATTCAAATTGTGAGTATGTGATGAATTGTAGAATAACATGTTGCTTTGAGATTATAATATTGTTATTGAGATTGAGTATAAGTGTAAAGTTGAACATGTGTTAATTTGTGAGATACGTGTAAACATGTGATGGTGGATTGTGACACTATGAGATGTGAAATTGTGAATGAGTTCTAGTTGTGGATAAGTGTGTAGTTAACACTTGATGTGAAATTACTTGTGTTGTAAGCCATGAATTGTACAATATCCGACCAGCGTTATCTTGAGAAAAGCGTTGATGCGCAGTGTTAAAGAGAAAATGTAGGTTTCCTATTTAGGAACCAGTGTTAAATCGTAGCGCAATTGTGTTGAACGTGTTTAAAACACGAGTGTAAGGTCGTGAGTATTGTATAATTCATGAGCAGTGTCTGCATGTAAAAAAAAATTATTTTAGGGGTTGGACCTGAATCAGGAGGGAGAGGCCCTGACGGACTCTTCGGAGTGTAGGCCTTGGGGGTCACCGGGTTTGAGTGCTCCTTTAAGCCTATGCTGATCTCATATGGTTGGAGCATTCTCGCAAAACATCGTGACCCTGACTGGTCTCCCTATGATCTTACTTAGTGAGAGTGACCTGACAAACCCATTGTGTGGTGTGTCTTGTTATGTACTCCTAAGCGCCCCAGGGTGGTTTTTCACTGACATGGTACCACATTGCATATAGAATTGAGTCTTAGCATAACTATTGCATATGCTTGCTAATTGATGTGTTATTATATCTTGATCGAAGTGTGGGATTCTTGTGTAATGTGATTGATAATTGAAAAGTGAATTTTGAATGACGAAGTGGTGAAGTTACGTGAGCTATGTTTAAGCAAGTGGTATCTCATTTATATAATATGTATATTTAATTGTCTTGTTTCTCTATTAGTTAGGAATGTGATAACTCACTCCCTGTGTGTTGTTGTGTTTGGATCCTGTGATGATCTTGAACTTGTGTTCGGGGGAGCAGATGAATAGGTGGATGACTATGAAGAACCTCATGCTAGAGGACACGGGAACACCACGCTCTGATAGGATGTGACATTAGGATATAGGTTCTATATTAATTGTATGAGACTTATATGACTTTCTTTGAGTCGAGATGACTTTATTATTTATTTGGACAAGTTTGAATATGATGTAGAAGAAAGTGAACGTGAGCCTTTTACCCATTTGAAAAGCTTGTATTTAAAAATGTTTTAAAAATACTTTTAATTAATATTTGAATTTTTATTCCTTTATTAATATATATGTGAGGGGTAGAGGGTGTCACACATCCTATAATAAAGCCTCCATAGCTAAAGAAAGTTCAAACTAGACAAGATACTTCAAAACCAATGCATCATATTACTAAGTGGTAATTACCAAGTGTCATAGCCTAATTTCGTTCGGGGACAATTCTTGTCGACCTGCGGACCTTGGTTGGTCACTTTGAGACGCTTAACACTCATCGTCGTGAAATCCGTAAAGTTTCACGATGTTTCAGAAAGAAATTAGTCAAAAACACAAAAATGGGGCTGCACTTATCAAACTGTGGGGTGTAACTAGCATAGGATCCATCTGGACCATCTAGAACACTCTGGAGGGGGGTGCACTCATCAAATTAGGGGGTATGCTCAGGAAACTTCATCACTAAGCAACCTGAAAGGGGAGTGCACTCATCAAATTGGGGGGTGCACTCATCAAATTGGGGGTGCACTCAAGAAACTTCATCACTAAGCAACCAGGAATGGGGAGTGTACTAATCAAATAGGGGGGTGCGCTCAGCAAACTTCATTGCATTCATCAAAATGGAGGGTGCGCTCAGGAAACTTCATCACTAAGCAACATGAAAGGGGGGTGTACTCATCAAATTGGGGGTGCGCTCAGGAAAACTTCATCACTAAGCAACCCTATTTTTTTTTTTTTTGGCTATAAATAGGGGAAGGCTGAGTTTAAGGGGTTCAGCATTTTTTGCACTAAGTTTTCACTTGAAATTAGTGAGGAGAAGAAGAAAGAAGGAGAAAATTCAAGCCAAGGTGCTTCCGTGACGCTTCCGAGACGTTTCCATGATCGATTCCGTGGACGTTCTTCGATCTTCAACCGATTAGTTTTTTATTTTGAAGCTTTGAATTCATTCTATGCACCCTCAGGGGTCCATTCTTGCTTTGTATGTTTTCATCTTCATTCTTCTACTTTCGGTGTTTCTTTTCTTCGTTTTAAGCGAGTTTCGATCAATCGTTTAAGCCGTAATTTTACTTAATCGATGTTTAAAGGGATTTCAACCGATCATTTGTGTCATAATCTCATTTAATCCCCCTTAAAATAAAATCCAGCCGATTGTTCACGTCGTAACTCAGTTAAAAACCAAAAAATAATAAAATAATAAAAATATATGAAAAAATAATAAAATAAGTGTTGACCAAACATTTTATTTTGAAAGTCCCCTTAAATGAGTTGATAAATAACTAAGTGAAACTAAGGCTAAAATCAACTCACAAATCAAACATTTGCCCGCAAAAAGGTCATTTGAAAATCGTTTCAAGGTCCAACGCCTTAAATGGTTGCGAAGAACTACGCAGGTCTGATTTCCTTATCGCAATTGATGATACGTAGGAGCAAAAGCCCCGCTTTTTTCAACCCCATGAGATCGTTAAAGGTCCAATACCTTAATGTTTCTCACCCAAGAAATCGTTCAAGGTCCAATGTCGTAACATTTCTCACCCAAAAGAGATCGTTCAAAGGTCCAACGCCTTAACGGTTCTCTCCCTTCAAAATCGAGAGGTCTTTTCAAGGTCCAATGCCTTAAACAACTCTCTCCCCTTTTCAAAAATCAAAAGATCATTTAAAGGTCCAACGCCTTAAACAACTTTTGTTCGGTTAAACTCAATCTTGCGAAGAAAGATTAAAACAACTTAACCAACGTTCAATTCTTATAAAAAAACTACCTAGGTCTGATTTCTTCATCACAATTCAGGAATATGAAGGAGCAAGGCAAATACCCTTGTCGACCACAAAAAAGTAAAAAGCATAAAAAAAGCATAAAAAAGGAAAACATAAAAAAGTAGAAAGGGAAAATACATAATTTTGAAGTAATGATTTGCACACTCGATTAGAGGCTGTCATCCCTTGTGATGGGTGCGTGAGGTGCTAATACCTTCCCCGTGCGTAAAAACAACTTCTGAACCTTTCATACTTAAAGTTCCTAGACCATGTTTCGGTTTTTCTAACTTTTTCCTCAAATAAACGTTGTTGGAGACTCCGCGCGTTTTCCTCCCTTGGAAGACGCTCCCATGAGCCTTCGCGTCGCCCTCCTGCCGAAGGGTAGGTTGTGACAGTTGGCGACTCCACTGGGGACTGTTTTTAGAGAGTTAGGTCTTCTAATCTTGTGCAAATATCATTATTTCCCTTTTTTCGGTTTCTCTTTGTTTCCTTTATGTTCTTGTATATAACTCTTTGATGCTTTTAAGTGTGTTTTTAATGTATGCGTGAAGTAGATATTTATTCATTTGATGCACACAAACACCCACACTTTTTTCACAAACGGTGAGTTGGAAAAGGGCCTTATACCCGGGTCCATGGGAACATAGGAAGTGGAGGTGAATCTGTGATCATGCTAAGTCCCCGACTTGCTTGATGACAGTGAAACCTCATCTAGAGTTTTTCTCTTTGATGATATGTTGTCGCTGGTAGTCCCTACCGCCACAACATTGATGTCAAAGGGAATGATATCTCTAGAAACCATTGAGAGATATAACCGCCTTGGGAGTTAGCACTAAAAGCCTTTTAGTTCCTCCCATTTAGGTTCCTAAAATAGGGGCACGAAGCGAACACACTGCGTGTTTTGTTTTCCTTAACATTGCCATGCATACCTTCTAAATGTCATGTGCATCTCTGTTGTATGATTGTTTGGTGATGTTGCCATGCTTGTGTGTCCCCCTGTTGCGCTAAAACATACGCTTTTGCACATTTATTTCTGCATTGCGTCATCACACATGCGTTATATTTTGGTCCCATCATTTTCTCACGAGAAGTCGGAAGGTCCGTATCGCTTTCTTAAGTGCATACATGGGGCATTGTGCTGCCAAATGTTGCAAGTAAGAAGAGATAATCTTCTGGGCTGTCGTGTCTGTAAAATACATTTGTGTCATGCACCGCATAAGCATCTCTTCATGGCATTGCAATGGATATGTCATTCCCGCATTTGTCGTTTATCATATTCATGCATTGTATTTTGCATAAATCACTGCATTACCACAGATCTGCATTTAGCATGCTCTTTTGTTCTGACAACTGCACACATTTTATTTTCATCGTTTGCATGTCATGTTCACTCATGCATGACCCTTGCATTTTCCCTCTGCATAAAAAAGGGGGAAAACAAAACAAAAAAATATAAATAACAAAAAAAAAGAAAAAAAAGGAAAAAAAAAAGAACAAAAGAAAGTCACAATAAAGCATGCAAGTTCACATGACATTCTTAGTTACATGTGTTGGGTACCATGATGATAGCTATGAACCTACCTCAATAATGCATCTTTCGCATACATCCATGCTTTTCATTGGTTGCATTGTTCATTGCATTCTTTCCTTGAAATCAAAACTGTAATCATTTTTATCAAAAGGGAAGAACGCACTTTATGACACCCTTACTGAATGCGTGATAGAGCTAGAGTAATGGCCGAAGTAGACGAGGTGCAAGAGAGGATAAAGGCTGACTTGGAGGCCATGAAAGAGAAAATGGTCACAATGATGGAGGCCATGATGAGCATGAAGAAGATAATGGAGGTCAATGCGGCTACAGTTGCTGCTACCAGTGCCGTTGCTGAGGTGGACCCGACTCCCCCATCAAGCCTCAACCAAATAAATCATGCCATCTTGGATATGGTAGGGCAGAGAGGCAAAGAATTGGGAAGTACGGGCGGCCCCCATTTTGTGCAAGTTCAAAACAAGCATTCCTTTCCACCATATGGCTTGGCTCCCAACCATACGCCACCCAATGCTACACATACTCCCAATAAGGATGTCGACAGCTCTGCACCCATACCCATTGAGAGCCAACAACCCCAGACTGATCATGCACATGTCTCTCAACCCATGGGGGAGACACATGAAATACCCCACCATAATCTAACCAACTTCGAGCCTCGCCTTGGATATGCCACTGAAGAGCAAGCAATTGGTGGTGTGCCCCTGCCAAACACTTTGGAGATCCCTCAGTTTCTCCCACAACCACAATCCTTGCATTTTGCGGCGGGAAGAATCCCTCTTGCTATGGCGGAGAAGGGAAAGTTGGATCATATAGAGGAAAGGCTTAGAGTCGTTGAAGGAGGTGGAAGTTATGCTTTTGCTGACATGTCGGAATTGTGCTTAGTGTCTGGCATCGCCATCACTTCGAAGTTCAAGGTGCCCGACTTTAATAAGTACAAGGGGACTACTTGCCTCAAGAACCACCTGAAGATGTACTGCAAGAAAATGAGGGCATACACAAAAGATGGAAAGCTGTTGATGCATTTCTTCCAGGAAAGTCTTACTGGGGCAGCTGTCACCTGGTACACTAATCAGAAACCTTCCCGAATCTATTCTTCGAAAGACCTAAGGGTTGCCTTCATTAGGCAATATCAGTACAATTCTGATATGGCTCTAGATAGGACGCAACTACAGAACATGTGCAAAAGGGAGCACAAATCTTTCAAAGGGTATGCACAAAGGTAGAAGAATATGGCTGCTCAGGTAGTGCCCCTAATGATGGAAAGGGAGGTGATAGCAATGATAGTAGACACATTGCCGGTGTCCTACTATGAGAAGATGGTGGGTTACATGCCTTCAAGCTTTGCCGATTTAGTGTTTGCCGGCGAAAGGATCAAAATGGGTCTGAGAAGAGGCAAATTTGATTGTCTCGCATTGACAAGTAAAAAGCCTGGGGCAAATAGAGAGAATGAGAAGGGGGAATGACCTCGTGTTCTGACTTCCATTCCTACATGGCCAAATTTTCCACCTGCTCAACAATGTCATTACTTAGACGACGTTAGCCCTTCTCATTACCCACCACCCAATCATCCACAAAGGCCATCACTAAATCAGACACAAAGCCTGCCTGCCACACAACCAATGCCAAACACCAACCAAGGAAGGAATTTTGCAGCAAAAAAGCTTGTAGAATTCACCCCAATTCCGGTGTCCTATGCTAACTTGCTCCCATACCTACTCTGTAATTCAATGGTGGCCATAACCCCAGCCAAGGTTCCTCAACCTCCATTTTCTCGAGGATACGACTCGAATATAACATTTTCTTATCATTAAGGAGCCATTGGTTTGTTTGCTCGAGCGACCTATGCTCCTGAGTTCTGACTTCCAGGACTATTCAATCAGAAATTACTCATTTTGCACGTTTGGTCAGGATGCCGTAAAATGAGTGAAGTTCGAAATAGAAAAAAAAGAAAAGCATTTGATTAACTGTGTTTCAAATAAAAAATAATAATAATGTGACCTCATTCCTGAAAGTTTGTCTTTTTGAGAGAGAAAGTGAGTTATCAAGAATAAGAGTCATTTGACTTAATCTGTCAATCCTTCAAGTGTTTCTCATCTTTGAAAATTCATTTTCAAGAACCTGCACAGTTTCTTTCTTTCCTTCCTTACTACAAGGTCATGACGAAAGACAGCAATAGATACCTTAAAGCCCTACACTGGGGCAATGAGAGGCACCGTGCATGAGCCTCAAGTGAACCTAGGGACAGATCAAAATTTCTCACCTGGTAGGTTGAAAACCTGAAAGGGCAACCTAAGCAAAATTAGGTTTGAAAAAATATATATATACAAAAGAAAGAGAAACCCCTGAGGTTTGCACATTTGAGAAGCAAACTCATTTGGCTAAGAGCTCGTGGGAAATGCCCAAACATCTAATGTTAGTCTCTCATGCAAACTCTTTGAGATTTCTTTCGAATCCAAGGGTATCTTTTGTTGGACAAGTGGCCTAAAAAATTTTAAGAAGGGGGGTTGAATTAAGATTTCGTTGACTATTCCTAATTGAAAATTTCCCTTACTTAGATATTTCCTAGATTCAATTATTTCTTTAATTATAAGTTACTCGAATAATAAATAAGGAGAAGTAACCTTAAAGAAATATAAACACAACTGAAAGTAAAAGAGATTAAGGGAAGAGAGAATGCAAAACTGGATTTATACTGGTTTGGTCACAACCCGTGCCTACGTCCAGTCCCCAAGCAACCCGCTTAAGATTTCCACTATCCTTGTAAAATCCTTTACAAGCAATGAACCACGAAGGACTTCCCTCGTTTGTGTTCAGTGATTACAACCAAGAAGTTATTCCCACTTCTTGCAATGAACCCCAAGGAACGTTGGTCCCTTGTGTCCAGTGGTAACAACCAAGAAGTTATACCCACTTCTTGCAATGAACCCAAAAGACGTTGGTCTTTTGTGTCCAGTGATCAACCAAGAAGCAAATCCTGCTTCTTGAAATGAACCCAAGGAACGTTGGTCCCCTATGTTCAGTGTCTGCAACCAAGAAGACCTTCCCTTGAAAACAGTCACCAAGAGTAGGTCTTTTGAAAAGCTTTTTGTAAGAATAAAGGAGAGGAAGAAAATAGAATAGCACAAGTTTTTGCCCAATGAACTTTTCTTGACAAAGCAAGTGTTGAACAAAAACTTTTAGAAATATGTTAAGAATAATCTTCTTGAAATTTATGCCATGATCACATATTTATAGCCATTTGATGGCTTTTGAAGAAACCATGTTAAAAGTTGTGTCTTTTGGCAGTTTCTTCAAAACCATTCACTTTAAAAAAGTTGTGACTCTTGGCAATTTCTTCAAAAACCAGTCACTTTAAAAATTGTGACTCTTGACAATTTTTTCAAAATCTGTCACTTTAAAAGTTGTGATTCTTGGCAATTTTTCAAAACCAGTCACTGGTAATCGATTACCATTATGGTGTAATCGATTACACAATTTATTTTATCAAAGGTTACGACTCTTCATGTTGAAGTTTGAAATCCAACGTTCAGAACCACTGGTAATCGATTACAAATATTGTGTAATCGATTACACTATTTTGAAAATATTTTGTCACAAGTTGTGACTCTTGAGATTTGAAATTCAACGTTCAAAAACATTGGTAATCGATTACATACCCATGGTAATCGATTACTACTTTGTAAAATAGTTATAAAATTGTGTTGGTCTTCTGGTAATCAATTACTGCCTTATGGTAATCGATTACCAGAGAGAAAAACTCTGGTAAAAGATTTTTCTTTGAAAAATTCTTTTGGACAAATTGTGATATTCAATATTTTCTTTGAAAAATTCTTTTTATACTTATCTTGATGCTTTTCTTGAGGTTCTTGCATATCTTGAGTCTTCTCTTGAATCTTCACTTGAATGTTCTTGATTTCTTTAATCTAGTTTGAATGTATCTTTTTTAAAATGTTTGGCATCATCAAAATAATCTTGGAATCTTTGCTTCTACATCTTTGTTATGTAAACTCTATCAAGATCAGCCTGCCATCGAGTTTCAGTGGGGTCAATAGACCCATGGCATCACTCTATAACCTTAAATCAAGAAAGTTTCACTTGGTCATACACCAATCCATTTCCATCCTTCAAACGGTGCATGCGATCAATCCGAGCCATCTAGCTTGATCCTTATGGGGTGCCACAAGCGCTTAAGTAAAATTGAACATAACAGACATTTGTTTTAAATTTTTCGCGCTTAAAACTATTCAATCATGAGCATGCATATGCATCTTTGTTGTCCTGTGAGTCAAAGGACCGAAGAAGATTTGCTTCGAGAGTTGGTCGATACCACACCAAGTCCAAAGCCAAGGTAAGCAAAGGTAAGTGGTAGCATAGTCATATTTTACTATACAGTACTATTTTCCTGTATTTGGAGACTTAGGGGGCAGGTACGAGTAGGTACTAGGCCCGTGATCGATAAGTCGTCATCATGCGTCCAACTCAAGACGTTAAAGAAGCGCTACTAAGAGGCAGCCTAGTACCTTTTAGGTTTCTGCTTGTTATTTGTTCATCTATGTTTCTTAAGTCATAGTTGAACACACCTAGTTGCTTATAATCCTAGGAATTAAAATAAACAAGCGCAAACCGGGTAGGTAGCAAAAATACCTCACAAATACATACATACATACATACATACATACATACATATATATATATATATATATATATGTGTGTGTGTGTGTGTGTGTGTGTGTGTGTGTGTGTGTGTGTGTGTGTGTGTGTTTAGGTAGCAAAAATACTTTGGATATGCATGTATGTAATTTAGGTAGCAAAATACCTCACAAAATATGTGTGTGTGTGCTTAGGTAGCAAAAGTACCTTGGATATGCATGTATGTAGTTTAGGTAGCAAAAATATCTTGGATATGCATGCATGTAATTTAGGTAGCAAAAATACCTCACAAAATATATATGTGTGTGTGTTTAGGGTAGCAAAATACCTTGGATATGCATGTATGTAGTTTAGGTAGCAAAAATACCTTGGATATGCATGTATGTAATTTAGGTAGCAAAAATATCTCACAAAATATATATATATATATATATATATATATATATATATATATATATATATGTGTGTGTGTGTGTGTGTGTGTGTGTGTGTGTGTGTGTGTTTATGTAGCAAAATACCTCATGGAAAAAACAAACCAAAACAAAAAAAAATAGTTAAATTTTGACTAAAAAGCCAAGACGCTTTTGGAAAGAAATGACTGCCAGTTTTTTCTTTGAAAAAAGGTTTCATCGATAAGAACACAAAAGCTTTTTGAAAAAAAAAGGAAAAAATGTGCGTACACCTGAAGGACGAATGCCGTGAAAATTTTTTGAATGCCTAAATGGGCTCGGATGTGTTCATGAATTGATAAAAGAGCATCTTTTGGAAACACTGGGTTGATTTTAAATAGGAAAAATGAATCCTAAGCCTTAGTGTTACATGACCACAAACTTGAAGCTTAAGTGTCCACATGGGTGCATGCATGATCGGTTTTGCATAAGTTTCTAAATCATCGTTGTTATATGCGTGTCATGGAAATAATGTGAGGCATTCCCTTTTATCCCTAAACCTTTGGCCAAAGAAAGTATCCTAACATACGTCATGTCTTGCCTTCTATAAAGCCTTTTTAGGCCAAAACCTCAATCCGTCGGCCCTAAGCCTCGACCCAGGGTAGCAATTTTTACCCTTATCCTCGAAAAGAGAAGAACAAGAGGATCTAAAAAAACGAGATGAAGAAAAAGCTTCATTTACTGTTAAGTTATGAATGTGCCTTGAATGGAAAAGAAAAAGAGAAAATCCCCGACAAAAGAAAAAGAAAAAGAAAAATTCACAATCAAAGATCGAAAGAAAGCAAAAGAAAAACATACAGAAAGTTCGTTGGACTAGACAATATCTAAATAATGTACAAAATTGTTATGAGCAAGAAAGACAAGAAAAGAAACCATGACTTGAGACACATGAAGCAGTCCCCTTCTTGATTACTAATCGAATCTTTGTGCCAGCATCTCTGTCACGTCGTGCTAAAAAGAAAACAGAAAAGGAAAAGGCCAAAACACTCAGAGCCAAATTTCCTACCAAAACACCATTCTCCAAAAAGTCCTATTGATCCATGATCATGCATGTAATCTTTGATTTGATAGTAAACGATTTGCAAAATCAAGTCATGACATATCTATGGTTTGGAATTAGGATGAAAAACTTGCTTGTGTGAGATTTATACACTTTGAGTGATTTTCTTCTATTTCAGTTGGACCCAGTGTTTCCTCTAAATGATCGTTTAGAAACAAAATGCTAATATCCTAAATCTCATTTGTGGTTATGAGAAAATTCTATCAGCATGCTTTCCTTCCCCAATAGACACATTGTTTTTCTTCAAAATTATATGTGGCTCTGATCGGTTAGAGGTTTGTTTCTTTTGCTAAGCGTGTTCACATTTTAGTGAAGGAATACCGAGACTACTTTAGTCTCTCCTTTCGTCATCTAGAGACGGCAAGCCCGATGACACGCAGCGACTAACATGGTCGTCTGCACCCTTTGTTGGAGACCTTAGCGTCTTTCAACCGAGACTAATTTAGTCTCACCCTTGTCATCCGGAGATGACAAGTCCGATGACACGCGGAAACACCTCACAGTTATTCGCACCCTCGTCATCCAGAGACGGCAAGTCCGATGACACGCAGAGACCAATATGGTCATCTGCTCCCTTGGTCAGAGACCTCAGTGTCTTTCGACTGAGACTACTTTAGTCTCACCCTCGTCATCTAGAGATGGCAAGTCCGATGACACACGGAGACATCTCATGGTTATCCACGCCCTCGTCATCCGAAGACGGCAAGCCTAATGACACACAGAGACCAATATGGTCATCTGCTCCCTTGGTCGGACACCTCAGTGTCTTTCGGCCGAGGCTACTTTAGTCTCACCCTCGTCATCTAGAGACGGCAATTCTGATGACACGCGGAGACATCTCATGGTTATCCACGTCCTCGTCATCCAGAGACGGCAAGTCCGATGACACACAGAGACAAAGATGGTCATCTGCACCCTTTGTCGGAGACCTCAGTGTCTTTTGACCGAGACTACTTTAGTCTTACCCTTGTCATCCGAAGACAGCAAGCCTGATGACAAGCAGAGACACCTCATGGTTATCTGCACCCTCGTCATTTGGAGACGGAAATCCCGATGACACGAAGAGACTAACATGGTCATTTGCACCCTTTGTCAGAGACCTCTGTGTCTTTCGACCGAGACTACTTTAGTCTAACCCTCGTCATCTGGAGATGGCAAGTCCGATGACATGCGGAGACACCTTACGGTTATCCGCACCTCGTAATTCGGAGACGGCAAGTCTGAGACACATGGAGACACCTCACGGTTATCTGCACCCTTGTCATCCGGAGACGGCAAGTCCAATGACACGCAAAGACCAATATAGTCATCTGCTCCCTTTGTCGGAGACCTCAGTGTCTTTTGACCAAGACTACTTTAGTCTCACCCTCGTCATCCAGAGACGGCAAGTCTGATGATATGTGGAGACACCTCACAGTTTTCCGCACCCTCGTCATTCAAAGACGGCAAGTCCGATGAAACGCAGAGACCAAGATGGTCATCTATACCCTTTGTCGGAGACCTCAGTGTCTTTCTACCGAGACTACTTTAGTCTTACCCTCGTCATCCGGAGACGGCAAGTCCGATGACACACGGAGACACCTTACGGTTATCTGCACCTCGTCATCCGGAGACGGCAAGTTTGATGACACGCAGAAACACCTCACGGTTATCCGCACCCTCATCATCCAGAGACCCCATGTCCGATGACATGTAGAGACTAATGTGGTCATCTGCACCCTTCCCGGAGATGTCAGCGTCTTTCGGTCAAGACTATTTAGTCTCACCATTTTGCTATCCAGCGACCCAAGAGTCCGGTGGCATGCAGAGACACCTTACGGTTATCTGTACCTCGTCATTCGGAGACCCCAAGTTCGATGACACGCAAATACCAATGTGGTCATCTTCACCCTTCCCGGAGATGTCAGTGTCTTTCGGTCGAGACTATTTAGTCTTACCTTTTGCTATCCAGAGACCCAAGATTCTGGTGGCATGCGGAGACACCTTACGGTTATTTGCACCTTGTCATTCGGAGACCCTAAGTCCGATGACACGCAGAGACCAATGTGGTCATTTGTACCCTTCCTGGAGATGTCAGCGTCTTCCAATCGAAACTATTTAGTCTCACCTTTTGCTATCCAGCGACTCGAGAGTCCGATAGCATGCAGAGACACCTTACGATTATCCGCACCTCATCGTCCAGAGACGGCAAGTCCGATGTCACTTGTTTTCGCTATTTTGAGACTATCAGAGTCCCTTTTCCATCCAGAGACAAATGAGTCTGGCAGAATGCGGGGACAATGATGGTCGTCCGTTTCTAATTGTTTTTGAGATTGTTGTACTTTCTTTGTCATCCAGAGACAGTCGAGTCTGATGATACATAAAGATTATCTTTTGCTATCTATAGACCAACGAGTCTGATAGCATGCAGAGACCGTCATGATTATCTTTTTTTTATCACTTAAAGCACCAAGGCTTTTTGTTGTGCACCTGATGTCTTTTATGCTATTTTTGATTGACAGGTTTCACTGATTGAGCTATTGGTCGATCGGGTGAAGATTCAGCTTGAATGAAATTAGTGTCTTATCTTTACTTCTCTTTTATCTCCAATAAAAGATAAGTAAAGAGGGACAACTGTCATATCCTAATTTCGTCCGGGGACAATTCTTGTCGGCGTGCAGATCTTGATTGATCACTTTGAGACGCTTAACACCCATCACCACATAATCTGTAAAGTTCCATGACTTTTCGGATAGAAATCACCCAAAAACACAAAATGGGGCTACACTTGTGGCGTCCCTAAATAATGACTGGTTTAATAGTAATAATTTAAATAACAGAAACCATGGGAAATTTTTTTTTTCTTTTCTTTTCTCTCTCTTTTCACAGTAATTAAATTCAGAAGGAAAATTATCACTATAGACTCCTGAATGGCCAGTTCACAACTCTATTCAGAGTCATTTCTTTCTGATCACTCATAACCTCTAAACTATTTTGCTCTTTCAAAAAGAAAAATATACCAGCCATCATTTTAGGTCGTCACGTGAAAAATAATAAAATGCGGTCGATAAACTCTTTTCAATAAAGTTTGTTAACACTTCCTTTTCAAATAACAAGATTAAACATAATTACATTCATCCTCTAAAACTGTCCAAAATATGGGAGTTTGCAAGACCACCAAGCCCCCTTATTTCCTATAAATAGGCTTGAAGGAAGGTTGAGGAAGGGGTTGGGCCTTCAGTGTTATGATAAATTGGAGAGAAATCAGAGAGAAGAAGAAGAAAGAAGAGAAAAATGAGGTCGAGGCACTACCGAATTGCAACCGTAATCGACTTCTACATCATTCTTCATTCGAAGTTCTTCGTTCATCATCCGGTTAGTTTTTGTTTTAAGGATTTGGATACGATCTATGCGCCCTTAGGGGCTCTCTTTGTTGTTTTGTGTATCTTTATCTCCTTCTTCTATCATCGGTAATCTCTTTTCTTTTGTAAAGTAAATTTTAACCAATCATTAGTTACGTAAGTCATCTTTTAAAGAGATTGAAAGTTAGTAAACAAAACCAAGATAAAACCAACTCATAACTAACTTTTTTTTTTATCAAATATCGCTTGAGATCGTTTCGAGGTCCAACACCTTAACGACTCTCTCCACTTTTTAAAGTTTTAAAACATCGTTTCGAGGTCCAACGCCTTAAATGAGTTTTGTTCACAATTAAAATCAATCTTTCGAAAAAAACATAAAATCAATTTAACACACCAACTTTCAGGCTTAAAGAATTACATAGGTCTGAATTCCTCATCGCACCTGAGGATATATAGGAGCAAGGGCAACACCCTTGTCGAACCCAAAAAAATATAAAATATAAAAAAGGAAAAGCAAATAATTTTTAAGTCATGTTTTGCACGCTCGATTAAAGGTTGTCATCCCTTGTGACGGGCGCGTGGGGTGCTAATACCTTTCCCTTGCGTAAACAACTCCCGAACCCTTATTCTCAAATTTTGCAAGCCTCTTTTTGGTTTTTCTAACGTTTTCCCTCGAATAAACGTTGGTGGCAACTCCCTCATTTTCTCCTTTTTGGAAGATGCACCTTTCTTTTCGCCTCACCCTCCCGCCGAACGGTAGGTTGTAACAAGATGAGATGATATTGATGTTGAGAATGACATTGAGATGAGACAATGTTGATGTTGGTAATGACGTTGAGATGAGATGTTGATGATGTTGAAAATGTCATTGTGACGATGTATGTTGTGTATGTACATGGGGGGTGTAGTGACCTTGTTGGATATCCCTGGTGGGGAAATAGAGTGGTTAAAGAGTTTTAAACATCTCTGGAGGAGGATGGCTTAAAATCTTTAATTATCCACGATCTGTGCATTGATGGTGCCTATGTTTCATACTTCATATTGTATGGAAATAGTATAAACTTTGTCAATAAGTACTTGTAGTTTCTCATGAGGAGGAATACTTGTACTTGGAGGCATGTTACTAGGTTTGGAACTCTCTTAAGACTCAGGCTAATCACCATGGGGGGGAGTTTCCTGTGCACGACAGGGTGACCTTGACACTTAATGCCTAGTTTTCCTAAGTGAGAGTTTCGTGTGGACACGCTTAGGCTATTTCCTTGAGGATGATACCACATTGAATTTGAGAGTTGAGGTCAAGTGCATGCATCATACTAAGCATGATTGATTGGAATTGTGGATGGATGATGACTATTTGTTGAGTGTGTGTTGGACTAATGAATGTTTGTGTAAGCTTATGATATTTGTTAATGTTTTCTTACTAATTATGGTTATTTGATTTTTTTATTAATTTCATTTATAATAAACTCACCCCTCGCAATTTTTTTATCGTGTGGTTGGTACCTGTGATGATCGCGAACCTTTGTTCCTGGGAGTAGAATGACAGCAATAGAGTACGAGAAGTGAGATTCTTTTGTGGAGTCCCCATGCCGACGTGATGACGTTGGGAGTATTTTGGGATAGAGTTGTGTTTTGGTAATCAACTCCTCCGTAGCTGGTTCCATAATTCTTTTTTTTAATTGAGGATATAAATCACATATTTAATTATATGTATGAACAAATTTACTTTCCATTCTGTGAATGATGTGTACTAAGTTACTATACCTATATATATGTATTCATTTAAGTAATGGTGCATTGTTTGGTGAATGTATATCGAAAAAAAATTACTTTCATTTTTCATAAGCAGATTAACGGAGTTTTCAATTAAAAATAGAAATTTTCATGGTTTAGAGTGGTGATATCGTAGCAACGAGTCGGGTCATTACAATCAAGCCAAGGAGAAAGGACACACCGAGTCTCAGAGCACTCTAATACACACCTAAAGACTGAGAACTCTTCCTTAGGGAATTCTCTCTTCTCTCTCATCATTTTCTCTATTCCTTTCTTCCACTCCTTCTCCTTCACTAGTTCTTATGCCCCTATCTCAGTGTAAGGCCCTCATGGCCATGAGAGGCTAAACCCTTAGTTAGGGTCTAATAGGCTTAAAAAGTCAAGAGATGTATGATGTACTTCATATTTATCCATGCAACAGGTGTTTTCTATCCTGTTATCTTTTCCTATTTTAATTTCATGCATTACTCATATTTACATTGTTTAAGGGGTTAGATGCTCAACAGAGGGTAATCCTTAAAAAGAATATAATGAAGGTATGCATGCATCAGTTTTAGGGGATAGACTCTTGACTGAGGATAACTTCCAATAGAACTAAAAGGAAAAAATATCATAATAAAATCATTGCTAGACATAGAATGATTGCATTATGCCCATGCATCAAAGCACGCATCTAGAATTAAAGCTTCATGCATTTTATCTATTGAATCTTTGCAAAGGCATTTGGGAGATAGATAATAGGCTTGCATCGTGAGATATCAGGGGCAAGTAATCTAATAGATGTGGGTAGGATAAATTTACCTGATTGATAAAGAAAAATCCAAAAATCATATATCTTAGGCAAACAAGGCATGGTAGGTCCTAACATTCTCATCCCATTGAATTCTCTATTGATTATTTTGCTTCCTAATATTTTCTTTTTCTACAATTATCTGTTATTAATTCATGTTCCCTTTATTTATCATTTACCTCTCTTTATCTCTTCTCTTATAAATTGAAAATTATACCATACAAGTACAAAACAAAGACCCTGTGGAAATCGACACTCAGACTTCCGAATTTTTACTACTTGGACATTTGGTGCACTTGACAATGAGTTAACAAATGTATTTTGGCAGGTTTCACTACATTTATATTATTTTTTTTTTCATTTTATTGTATTGTGCATTGGTGTGTCTGCATTTCTATTCTGCTATCATATTTATTGTTCGCATGTGTAATTGGTAATTATTTTTAGTTAACTATAAAAAAATATCAATGAAATAAAAATAATAAACATGAATTATTTTTGAAGATTGAATCCATTGTTAGTTAACAAAATAAAATTTGATTATCATGTTCACTTATGATTTGCTTTTCAAAAAGAATGAGACATGTTAACACGTAATAACAATTTAGCTAATTATCATGGTTAGTCTTACACATGAAAAATTAAGATTGGTTATCACTATTAAGCACGAATAATTTAGTTTCTTCTTTGCAAAGGTAACAATACGCGTCCATGTGAGTGGTAAAAGAATTATTTAAAAATACCTTTAATCACTTAAGGCATTGGAAACTTGAGGAACCTTTCACCATCAGTTCAGAGAGTTTCTGTGAGCATCTCTGCGGGGATTTTATCCCTAATATTCTTTAGTATACTTTCAGACACCTTAATCCTACCTTCATAGAGTTTAAACACATCTTCAAAGCTATCAAACTCTTTAGGGGTGTTGTCGAATAGCGATTCTAGCTCAGGTTTGACAACTTGAGCTATGGATTTCAGTGCATTAGCAAGAAAGTATGACAATTTCAAGTGAATAAATTGTTCATCTCTTGGAACATAGATGTCCAAGCTCATGACAAAATTCAATCTACTTTCACTATTAGAATCTGGTAGAATAACAACAAAATAAAGAAACAAATCCACTTCGAAAATTTAAAATTGCAACAAAAGGACTAAAATTCAATTTTGCAAAATATTTTTAACAAAAATGAACTTGAATGAATACCAAAGCAACACAAAAAATGCTTAACCTGATTTTGTAGGTGGTCTACCAGTTCTTCCCCTTCGAGGGTAGGGATATTCAATGGACCCTCCTAGACTTGGACAAGCATATTGTGCACCCTTATCATAATCACTCAAGTCATTGTAGTATGCATAATCATAGACCTTATCCCACTCTTACAGGGTCCCTTTTCCATCTCCTCTTTGTATCTTTATGTTCAGTTTAAGTTTAGGTTCATTTATACTTTTTTGGGAATACATTTGGAATGTACTTTGGTAGGTTTCAATACATTTGATTATGTCTTTGTGATGCTTGTTGTGTTATTGGTATTTTATTCAAATGTTACTTTGTGGATTCACTCAAATTATGACATAGTTTTCCAAATTTGACCACAATGTGCAATCAAATGAAATGTAATCAAATGCATGAATACAACATCTCATTGATACCGGAATATGTACAAAGGATTTTTAACCTAACATAACCAAACAAATTACAATGTAAGAAGGAACTCTATTGCAGATACATAATCCTTCCATGGATAACTCCTTTGACAGCCATGTTCAGCCAAATGAGTATAACAATCATGACTAACAAAGCACAACAAATTATAATGAAAATTTTCAGCCACTTTTCCTTTGCCTTCAATGAACTTTCAAGGTTGTTAATCTTCCTCCTCTATCTACCAATAACAAGGTCTATGTCATCAATGTCATTTGGACACCATTGAAAGAAGTTGCAACCACTCTCACTCCCACGTTGTTTCTCAAACAAAAACACAAATACAAAACATAGCCATAAAAAAACAGGGATCAACACAACACTTTCAATAAAAAAAACCCCACCCTATAGTTAGGACAACCCCAAAATCTCCTCCCAAAATAAGCCTTCATAAACGTTGTTTGCACCACCGCCAACTACTCGCAATCGCAAACAGGTGGCAGTGGAGCTCCATCACTAACACCACCATTGTTCACATTGTCGCCATTTGAACCATGGCCACCAGCCGAGTTCCTAATGCCACCAAATAAGGAACCTTCAAACTGTGACATTTCCAAGTAAGAACAAGAAGAAGAAGAAGAATTGGGAATGGGGGAAAACCCTAATTCGTGTTTGGGTATAAAAGGGGGAAGATGAAGCTGATAATGCTAACAACGATCACATATCTAACCTCCCAAGCCATGTCACCTGACAAGTATGCAAACTACAAACATTGTTAGTGACGATCTAACGAAAAGAGTACAATTGCATGCTTTTAATTAATTGGGGGACCAAATTGAATGTTTTAAATATTAGGGGACCTAATTGAATATTTAAATATAATTAGGGTACCAAAAGTACAATTTAGTATTTTTTTATATAAATAAACACTAATTTAATAAAATGTACTTTCCATAAGTTAACTAAATAAAAGAGATGACTGGTCTTTTCGTCTAATATTTTGGGTGTAGGTTGCTAACATACTTCAACTAGTTAGCAATCCCCATATATATATATATATACACACATATATATATATATATATATATATATATATATATATATAAGCACACACGATTCTTGTGAGAATATTTTTTTATGTTAAAACAACTAATAATGACCATTAAATCGTGACTAAAAATAATAAATGTTTGAGATTAAAATATTTAAAAATTCAAAATGAAATATAATCATCAAATCTCTAAAAGATTCACCAAACAAATCATGTTCTAAAATGTCTCAACTATTGTTAACTCATCACCATGATCGTCGTCGTTGCCACCTCCACGACCGTCCTCACCTTTGTTGCTGCCACCATTGTTGCCAACGACGATGGTGGTGCCGACAGTGACAACGAAGATGATCATGGCGACGATGGTGATGGTGGTGGCAACGGTGGCAGCGACGATCATGACAAAGGAAGTGGTGGTGATGATGATCATGGTGGAGGTTGCAATGGTGGTCATGGTGTTGGCGAGAATAGTCATTGGTGTAACAACCCGCCTCGTCGCTACGATATTGCCACTCTAATAACTGGAAAATTTAATTCTTTTTCTTTCTTTTATGAAAACTCCATTATTTTTGCTTATGAAAATCATAGTAAATTTGAATTTCGCAAATATATATATATATATATATATATATATATATATATATATATATATATATATATATATATGTGTGTGTGTGTGTGTGTGTATGTCCCCAAACATGCACCAATGTTTAACCGAATACATGAATATTAATATAGTAGTTCAGTACACATCATACACATAATAAAGATTAAACCAGTTCGTAGATATAATTAAATCGGTGATTTACATCCTTAATCCAACAAAAGAAATCATGAACCACTATGGAGGAGTTGATTAACAAAACACAACTCTCTCCCCAAAATACTCCCAACGTCATCACGTCCTCTTGGCGGCTCCTCAACAGAATCTCATCCCTGCACCCTACTGCTATCATTCTGCTCCCACGAAAAAGGTTCGCGATCATCACAGGTATCAACCACACGATACAAAATTGCAAGGCTGAGTTAATTATAAAAAGAACCAATGTTAAATCCAAATAATCACAATTAGCAAGAAAACATAAGCAAACATCATGAGCTTACACAACCTTCATTATCCAACACTCACATCCAATGATTGTTCATTGTCCACATTCAACAATTACTCATCATCCATATTCAACAATTACTCATCATCCATATTCAATAATTACTCATCATCCATCCATGGATCCAATCAAGACTGCACAGAAGGATGCACCTGACTCAACTCTCAGATGCAATATGTTACGTACCAACAACCAAATCACAGGAAATAGCCTAAGCGTGTCCACACGACACTCTCACTTAGGAAACCATGCAGAGTTCGTCGAGACCACCCGGTTGTGCACGTAACTGCCCCCCTATAGGTAATCAGCTTGGGGCCAAAAGGAGTTCCCTACCAGGTGACAAGCCCCCTCAGTACAAAGTACACTCTGCCACAATTATTCTATTTCCTGTGTCGTATGAGCTATGAACATGGCCAAAAGCAGTGCCAAAGACCATGGACCAATTAAAGCGCCTAAGCATCCCCTCAGAAATACTTAGATTCTTAAAGCACGCTTGTTACCCGCGTCTGGGCCATCCGACAAGGCCAGTGCACTTACCCCCCATGAACATACACTATATACGACGTATGAACGTGACCCAAAGCAAGTGCCAAAGACCCTGGAAGATCAGTGCACTTTGCCCCCAACGAACATACATAACATCCAACGTATGAACGTGGCCTAAAGCAAGTGCCAAAGACCCTGGAAGGCCAGTGCACTTCGCCCCCCACGAACATACACAACATGCATATGCCAAAGCATTTCCAACATCAATCAACATTCCATTTTCACATCATTCTTAACATAGACATCATCTTGTCTCAATGATGTTATCAACAACAACAGCAACCTCATTTCATATTCACATAATCATCAACAATACCATCAATTCATGTTGACATGGTCTTTATTAACAACGTCATCTCAAATCAATATCATCATAAATATCAACATCACCACATATCAATTAAAGTCACCAATAGCAACATCAACAATGAGTTGCATTCCGCATGTAAATATATTTTCCATGCCTGAGGTTCACACTCCCCAGGTCTTCAAACAACACAAGTTTATTAAACAATAATGTTATTCATCAACAATAGATACATCGCATCCCATTCGTTAAAAACATAGTTTTTCTTGAAAGAAAATCAGCATGCAACAGGGACAGGCAGATATTCTCATAGCTAGGTTCCCTGACCCAAACTATGGTGTCAAAACGGTAAATTTCATAATAACTCCCCTCACCTATCGTGAGCTCTCCGTCAGTTCCTCTTTGCATCACTTAGAGGTCTCTCTGTCTCGTTTGTGCTTGTCGATCCAACGCAAGTCTCTATTACGCCAAAATGAAAGGAATTTAGTATGGATTTCAAAAACAAGGTCAAAGGTAACATTTGGGGTCAAATACCATTGTCAAAACATAAAGGGCTAAGGGGTATTTCGGGTTCTATAGAAAAGAAACATCTTTTTCAAATTCCGATCACGCCAATGTGATCAGGGTTCAGTGAATGCCGCAAAAACAACCTCAAGGTTATAAAAAAGATAACTTTTACAATGTCTCATTCTCTAGGGTTTTTCAAAGGAAGTGTAAAAACACACCATTACAGTACCCAACACATAAGAGACACTAAGAGGAACTCAAACTAGTTAGGAGAAGGCTTAGAAGTCAAGATTACCTCAGAGAAACTATGAAATGGAGGATTGAAGGATTTTCTCCATCGAATCTTCGAGGAGGATTCTGAGGATTCCGCTCCGATTAAAGTGTTCCTCTTGGTATGGGGGTCCAACGGTGGCTCACGGCGGCCACCGGTGGTCTTGGGTGGTGGAAAATAAGGTTTTAGGGTTTGGGAGACATTTTTGGGAGAAAAAGAGAGTGAAAATCGTGCTTTTCACTCTAAGGACGTATTTATAACCTGCAACTTTCGCAAAGCGGGCCTGTCGCGCTAAGTCGAAGTCCACTTCTTGCGCTTAGCGCAAGGATTTAGGCTTAGTGGAGCCCCCTCTACACTAGGGCTCACTTAGCGCACCCTCTAGGCGCTCAGCGCACTTCCTCTCAGTTGGAATTGGGCTTAGCGCAGCTTTGGGCCGCTCAACGCAATTCCCCTCGGTTGGAATTACGCTTAGTGCGCCTTCCTCGCTTAGCGGGAGACCAAAAGTTATTATTTTCAAGATCCCAACGGTTAGACTGTAGAAACATATCTTAGGAATATCCAGACAAAATTTTAAGATGATCCAACAGTTAACGAATCTGGTATCGCGATTTCACTGAACTAGGTTTTGGTAAAATCTAAAATCTCATAATTTCAACTTAGCTAAAAAAAACTCCACATAATTCAACTCATTCAAGTCTATCATATAGTCAAACAACACAATAAATAAAATTAAATGTCGATTTATAACTTATAATATCTCAGGGTGTTATAATCAGGGTGATGGTTAATTCAGATATTTTAGAATGTGATAACTAAGATCTTTATAGATTTGTTTGTTTTTTGGTTAATCTTTTAAAGATTTGATGATATATTCAATTTTAATTTGAAATTTAAATATTTGAATCTCAATCATCTATTATTTTTAATCTTAATATGATGGTTGTTATTTGTGTTAGAGATAGGGGAGCAACATGAAGACTTAACCTTGAAGCTTAAAGAAGAGCTTGAAGAAGTTTTTTCTTTCACATCCCAACACTCTTTAGTGGCATTTTTATTGATTGTTGTATTGTGTGTTGCATCTTAGTCTCTATCATTTCATATATGCATCATGCATCATCATGTAGGAGTAAGTAGAAAATTTCTAAAGTTAGAAAATTTTCTTTAGAAGGTAAAACTTTCTATTTTAATCGATTACAACCTTACATTAATTGATTACACAAGTTGGTTTAATCTTGCAAAGAAGTGTCTCGTATCGGTTTAATCAATTACAAGCTTATCGTAATCGATTACATAGTTCTTTTTGAGACAATGATTGATTTTTTTAGGAATCTCTGCTTTAATCAGTTACCATGTGATATAATCGATTACTTCTCTTATAAAAAGTGTTTCAGAAGTAATCAAGAACACTTTAATCGATTACGTTGAGGATCTAACCGATTACATTGTTCTTGAAAGTTTTCTAGTTTTTGGGAAAAATACTTTAATCGATTGAAATGATAATATAATTGGTTACTTTGTTGAAATAATTGATTACATTGTATATTTAATTGATTACAGGTGATTATAATTGTTTTCTCTATAAATAGCCACCTTGTGTTCTCACTTCATAGTACAAGTTCATGAAGTGCGAAATTATGAGCTAAAATAACTGAAAGAAGAGAAGAAAAGTGCTTAGAAATAGTAACTCACAACTTCTAATCTTTGATTATGAAGATCATTTTGTGAAAAGTGAGTTGTGATATTTTCTTGAGTTCAAGAAGACACTCATTCATTCATTCAAGCAAGGTTCTTGCAGAAAGGATTGATCAGGTTTTGTCTATCTTTGACTCTACTTTTTCGTGTGTTTTACACATTACTTGTTTGAGCATGAATTTTTGAATGCATACGATAATAGGTTTTTCTATTTTGGGCTAAGGATAGGTTTCTCTTAGGCTCTTATTGAGGTCCCTAGGGTTGGGTACCTTAGTTTCTTTTTCTGGGATAGGAACTGAGATTGCTTGTAAGAATTCTATATGCAATGAAAATCTAATTCGGGTTTGGATCATATATATATAACTGGATTAGCTTCTCTAGAGATAGAGAGCGAAACAGTAAAAAAATTGGTGTACTTCTTTGCTTCATTATCTTTCTTTTTCATTCTAGTCATAATCAATTTACTCAAGTTTAAAGAAAATATCTTTTTGAAAGAAAGAACTTTAATAAAGGTTTTTGCGTAAGGGTGATTGATTAAGTATTGGTTTATCAAAGTTTGTGAGATCTTTTTCTGGCGTTTCACATAAGATAATGTTCTTACATAAGTTTTACTCATATATATATATATATATAAGAGATCACATTTAACCATATAATCTCTATAAGATTTATCAAACAAAAAGTCAACTATCTTAAAGATTTAATTTACGTCAAGATCATCACTATAACCACCACCATCGCTGCCATGACCACTATGATCACGATCACTCTGGTGGTGGTGGTGGTTAGGGTGACGGTGATGACGACGACAACAGTCATGTTGGTGGCGGCATGAACAATTGACGATCATGGTGGTGATTGTGGTGACGACCATGATAGTTATGGTGGAAATTAACGATCATGACGATGGTGGTAGTCAGTCATGGTAATGATAAATTTGAGATATTTTAGGACATCATAGATTAAATCTTTAAGATATTTGATTTTCTATTTAGTAAATCTTATGGAGATTTTATGGTTAAATGAAGTTTTAATTTGAATTTAAAATATTTTAATCTTGACGAAAAATAGGTTCCTACTAATTTTGTTTGCTTTAAGTCCCTAATAAAATAAAAAATGGATTTTAGTCTTTGATAAATTAGTAAATTTTGTTTTGGATAGTAATAAATTTTGTCCATTTGTTATAAGTCCCTATCAAGTATTTTTCATAGGGACAAATACAAAATGAACAAAATTTATTAGGGATCAAAAATAGAAATTGTTAGTTTTGTAGGGACTAAAACAAATATCAAGGACCAAGCTTTTTTTTTATTTAAGATTCAAAACAAAATTCGCTAATTTATCATACACTTAAATCATATTTTTAACTTATTAAAAACATATTTTAACATTTAATTAATTAATCAATCAATAATTTGTTTACACGATCGACCGTATTTCATATTACATGGATTTTATAGATTGCATATGCCAGAAACAGAACGTGTGGCCCTAGTTCTCATTTCATTAAAAAACAAATACCACATGTATTAGGTTCGATAAACAAGATCTATCTTTTTTTCGCTGAATAGTTCTAAATATATTTAATCACTAAAAACAGTTAATGTCTTTTATTTTTATTCTTTTAAAATATCTATTCAATTTTAGTCTTTAAAAATTATGTGTTTTTGATACTAAACAAGTAATTTATGCATATATTGTTGTCCAATTACATATTATTATGTATAAATTTTTTTTATATAATAATTACCTTAAAAATCATATTTATTCTAATTTTTAATTGGTGGATAATATATAATTCAATAATTTTCTTACAAAAATTAAAAGATTTTTTTTATATAAAAACTAAAACGTATTTGAAACAATAAAAGTGAAACGCCGTTCAACAGTTTATGCATATTAAAGCAGGTTCGAGTATATTACCGTGTACATTAGCCAACAAGTCAAATGTTATATATGTTAGGACACAATCTCCTTCCGAGGGCCCAGAATATTTTGCACCACTTAACAAATCGCAACAGCCAAACGCGTAGGTCCTCTTCCCTCTGGCCGAGACATTTCATAATTCATAATTAATTCATAATTCCCACGTTCTCTCTCCCACGCAGTTTCGAATCCGCAATGAAACTCAACCACGTTTGAAAACCATGTCAAACATCCCCACAACGCTCTCGGAGATTTGCCTCACCCAGTTTCGGCTTGCCATGTCCATAGCAGACCCGTGGCCCTTCTCAAGAACCCACCCAGCAAGTCCCAAGTAGCACCCTCGGTCCTCCTTTTCACTTCCATTCATTCCAATACACACCACACCAAACACATCTCTCTCAATTCAAATTAAGGCACATGTCCAAGAACCGCGGATTCAACCTCAGGAGGCGCCTCATCCGGGTCTCGAAATGGATCTTCAGGAAGATACGGACGCGGGCTCCACGCGAGTACCATTGCCTGGGTGACTCTCCTCCGTCACCCATGGTGAAGCTCCTTACGTGGGGCCGCAAGCTGACAGCGGGTGCCAAGTCCCGCTTGAAAGTGGCGTCCGGATCCGGTTATGCCCAATTAGGAACCGATCCGGACCCGAGTGTGCCGAAGGGGCACCTGGCCGTGTACGTAGGGCAGAAGGACGGCGAGTTGCACCGTGTTCTGGTGCCGGTAATATACTTCAACCACCCTTTGTTTGGAGAATTGCTGAAGCAGGCGGAGGAGGAGTTCGGGTTCCACCACGAAGGGGGAATCACCATCCCGTGCCGGTTCACCGAGTTTGAACGGGTGAAGACCCGAATTGCATCCGGATCTCGCAGAGGCACCCGTCCGAAAAGATTGGCCTGGCGCTGAGGACTGAGGTGATGCTGAATTGCTGCCCATCCTGTAACTCAACAAATAATATTGCTTTTTAGGATTTTTTTTTTTCGTGTTGTTAATTATTTTTTTTAACCTCGTTTAATCCGTGAGGTAAATTTTAGCTTTCCTGTTTACCTAATGATAATGGTGTGTAAATTAAATACAGAAAAAAATTGTTTTTCAATGACTAACGATATATATACTTTTTCTCCCTCGAAAAACAAAATGATATACTTTTACTACAACATAATGGTCAAGTCTATTTTAGGATCAAGAAGTTTTAATATTACACTTTCTTGAAACAAACAAAATTGATTTTTGAACAGAAAAATCTATTTAGTAAGAAAAAAAATATGAGAACAATATTTAGGTTTAATAATTTTTATGATATGATAGAAAAAAATTTATACATAGTAGTATTAGTATTCATATTGTCTTTCATGGCAATAAGGTAATGTTAGTTATGATAATGATATATTTAAAATAATAATGGTGATAAAGATATAGATCTTATATGTGTAATTTGACTTTTCATTTTCTTTAATGGTTTTTAGTTTTTCTTTTAAACATTATTTTTATATAGTTTAGTATGCTATTAAATTGTTTTGAATTTATTAAGATAATAAATGTGTGAATTATTATAAACTTTTAATTCATACCGATAATTAAAAAAAGATAGGATGTAAACTTGGATAATTAAACTTGCTCTCCTCATATTAGTGTCTCAATTAAATATTTTCAAGCTACATTTCTTACATTTTTAGGTCTATATTTGATATTCTTAACTACTTTTAGAATTTCTACTAAATATTTAATTTTTTCCCATTAGTTGTCCTTATTAAATATTTTAAGTACTTGTATTTTTTATTGATAATGGTGCATAATACTTTACACTTTAATGTTTTCACATCACATTAATTAGTAATATTAAAAAAATAATAAAATCAATTGAATTAATTACTTTTATTGGTATGTTGATTGATGTCCATAGTATCGTATAATAAGAACTAGAGGGAGTAATTTTTATGTTCCTCAATAGTCGAGAATTATATTCACTAAAATGTAACTTTATTCTGTTTAAAAAGTAACTTTACCATGAAAATAAAAGATGATAAAGTGTACTGGACTATATGGCTACCCGCAAAAATTAATATCCGCAAGCGGAACCAATAATTACATGCAATATTTATATTTTTGTGATTAATACTCTAAGTCTCTAATATCTAACCGTATCACTATTAGAAAGTAGAACATAATAAATTTTTAATTAGAGTTTTTGTTAAGTGACTAAAACATTATCTTTAACAATTGTTATGTTAAATGATTATTTTTGTAATTTTGTTTGTTTATGACTTGAGTTTGAATGAACCAATATTATGTGCGTATATTTTTAATATTATATTTGAATTATTTAAGAATGAATTTTTGCTATAATTGTAATAATTATTTTAAGTAATTTCATATTGATTTATTATTGTTAACCTTATATAATAATAAAGTGTGGGTTTTGAGTGCGAATATAAGTATACATGTATCCAAAGGGTATGAGAATGAGTATTAAAATTGTTATACTATGG
Source organism: Glycine soja (assembly GCF_004193775.1). Classification (NCBI taxonomy): domain Eukaryota; kingdom Viridiplantae; phylum Streptophyta; class Magnoliopsida; order Fabales; family Fabaceae; genus Glycine; species Glycine soja. Next base: position 19,669,632 of record NC_041002.1, on the reverse strand, counting down.
ATATTATTATTTTTAAACGTAAGTATGAGAATCTATCCAAATCCTATCCATGGTCATCCCCAATCAAAATTAATAAAATAAAATACATATCTTTAAGAAATATGTCAAATATTACGTAAATTTTTTCATCTGAATATTAATTCATTCAATTAATTTTCTATTTGAAAAAATTTATTTTATAATTTTCTATTTGAAGTAATTTTTCTTTCAATTAATATAATATATGAGCATTGTTTTTTTGAATTATTTAAAATGTACAAATTAATTTAAATCTAACCATATATAATCCGATGAACAAATATAAATAACAATATAATATAACTTTTATAAATAAAATTATTTTTAATTGTATAAATTAATTTAAATTATAATCAATTTAATTAGATTTTATTAGAAAGTATAAAAAATAGCTGTAGATGTGATGTCTTGATTTCGCTTTTATAACAATCATTTGAAATTTTTAGGTTTATAATGGATATCGTAGATTTTTTTATGCTTTTCACGATTCTATTAGTATTTAAGGTCATATCAATATATGCTTATAATTATACAAATTAAATTTAAATAAATATTTTTTTATTAGTGTTGAATTTTTTAATAATAAAAACAATAATACAAATATAATAAAATAATATAATTAAAAATGAGTGTACGGAATGATTATTTACAAGATTCAGTCACTCATCATGTTAACAAATTGAGTTAGACTCCTCAGTTTTTATCTTAATTAAAATTAATCAATTCATTAAAACTCTGTCATTAATGACCAAAATAGGATACTTTATAGTTGGGACCGATAACATGCTTAAAAAAATGAACTAAATCAATTTTTGTAAAAAAGAAAGTCACATGCAAAACATCAAAAAATTAAAGAAAATCCTACCTAAAATAACATCCCTCATCAATAACAATTTTTGGAACATGTGTGAATATAAAAATATATTTAAATATTTATTAACATATCTAGTAACATATATTTATTAAAATTTAAACTAAATGATTAATAATACATTAAAAATTTAAAATAATATAAAAATTATTGGTATAAATTATAAATGTGACATTAATACTTGTGTAAGATACCCACAATAAGCTAACTTTGTATAAAAAGTGGATGCTTGCTTGCTTTATCTTGCTGTGTGTTTTCCTAAAAAGCTTGTGCAAAGCTTTTCTAGCAACAACCTTGACTACTTTAACTGGATGTCGCTCTGCTAGGGTTCCCCTAGCAAGCAGCCAACGTCATGACCAATCGCAACATCGTTTTCCCATGGACCTTTCTTCTTGACCCTTCGTCACCCACAATCCCCGTTCCTTCAAAACTCCAATCGCAAAAAGCCTCTTTTGCTAAAATCCTCAGCAATTCATGCGACATTGTGATTAGTAAGCTACCAAAGCCTTACCTCAAGGGCGATACTTTCTCCATTAAGATCTCCGTGGAGGAGTACTAGTAGAGCATCCACAATTGTAGGACCAACCACCATGGTAGATTGATTCTGCCTAAAGGCCGGGTCACCCTGCTCAAAACTGAAGACTTAAAGGAAAAGCTTCTCAAACTGTGGAGCCCCATCTGTCATTGGAAAGTAATACTGCTTCGAAGAGACTATTTTGAGTTTAGCCTCGCCTCGCCAAAAGATATAAGCATCCATACTATAGGGAACTAGAACCTTCAGCCAGGCTTCCTCTGCCTTATCCAGTGGACTCCTGATTTCAACCTCAATAGCGTCCTCCAGTCACGCGTTCAATGCTAGGTTCGTATCCTTGACTTACCTCAAGAATACTAGTGCCCTCAGCTACGTACTGTTTGAAATAGTCGGTGGAATTGGCAAACCAATTAATATTGATGTAGCAACGAGAATTAAACTAAATCTTTGGCCATTTTACCAGAATGTTGGTGGACATAGAATATGAGAAAATCCACCCTTTAGTGATTTTTTGTAAAACAGTAGGTCATGGTGTCGCACTATGTAAGCGCAAGTGCTAGGCAGAACAATAGGATCAGGTTGCAACTCCACAACAAAAGAACAAGACCTTGTGCCCTATCGTCGTCGTCCAGCTGGATGGAAGGTAATTTTCCTACACCTTGAAAAGCCCCCAAATTGCTTGATCAAAGTCCCTGAAACCATATGCTCAATTGGACCCATGTCTAAAGGGTAAAGGAAAAAGCACAACTACTGCTAACTCTAAGACTAACACCCAAAAAGTTAATAACCCCATTCTTGAGGACCTAGATTGTGACGCAAGCTCGAACAACTTTGTTGGAGAATCCCTGGAGGTAGCGCAGTCAGAGAGGACTTTCAACAACAAGAACTCTCCCCTGTTGCTAAAAGAACCTCCCTAAAATCGGCCGTAAATTCTTATGCGAATCTTTGGACTGGTCCTATCAAACAGTATATGAATTTGGTATCTAGGTTATGGGTGGATGATGTTGAGGATGAAGTGGAAGTCTTATATGCCTCTAAGGCCTAAGGAGTTCCTTTCATCCGTATGGTGTCTAAATCTAAGAAGAAGAAATCCAAGAGCAAAGGTGCTAATTTCAGGGCTACAGGTAAAAATCGGCATACAGAAAATCTAGCCTTCCATGGATTCAAACAGAAAACGCAAATGAAACATGAAGCAGAAACGTAAATGAACAAGAACGTAAATGAACAGAAACGTGAATGAAAGTAGAAGAAGAAGAAGCAAGAATGAACTCGAAATTAGAAGCAGAAAACGGAAATTTGCATTAAGAACGAAAATTGTAACAAGGGAACAAAAAAACGTGAAAACCTAAAACCAAAGCTCTGAATAATGAAAATAGCATAGCAGAATAGAATGCCCTGCACGAATCCCAAGACAGCTATTTAAAAAGAGTCACTCAAAGTCACTGGGCCCTATTACAATACTCTGGCCCAAAACGAAATAAACACTGAACAACATAAAATAAAATTGCGAAATTTCCTAATTAGAAATTAACTAAGGTAAGCGCTGCTTTATTTGCCCTCTTCAAGTCCACAACCAAAATCCGGATTAAGCCCAATGTTTCATTAATTCCTGAAATTAGATTAAAAACATCAAATTAGCTAAATGAGCCCAAATAATAAAACTGCCTAATTAATTGACAATTAAGACCAATCAATAATTAAAATGATGCAAAAAGGGTTTAGAAAATAGAAGAAAATGATGGCACATCAAAACCCCCCATACTTAGCCTTTTGCACTCCTGGACAAAATGAAACAAAGAACAAAATCCAAGGATATGAAAGGGAGACAAACAAAAACATTCACATATTTCTCAATGAACATCAAGGAATGAAAGGAATGGGTAACATCTAACATAAGGAGATCCAAAAAGTCAAGACATTCATGAAAATCATCCAAGCAACCCAATCATGGCAAAATAGTTAATCAGCTCAAGAATGAAAAGTGATAAAGCCTCACAAGATATACACTCTATCTCTCAAGTGTCTAGGCTACTATTTACCCTCAAAGCACCCATGAAAGAAAACACCACATAAACTTGGCAAGATTCTAAAATTGACAATCAACCCATAAACACAAGCACATGAGGATCAAAAGGTCTTTTAAGGTTGTAATGGGGCCAAGGACAAGGTATGGAGAAATATGGAATAAGTGGCTAAATCCCAAAGGAATAGAGGAGCAAAGGGGAATAAGTGCATATTAAGAAAAAAATAAGAAAATAAAAAGAAGTAAAGATAAAAATTAAACATGAAGAGTAGAACCAAGAGTTTCATCATTCTTGTGCCATTTAAGGTCTTATTCACTCAACTTTATTGCTTTTCTTTTTCTTTTTTCGATTTTTTTTTTCGATTTTTTTTTTAGCCTTTGAGAAACAACATTTCATTCAGCATGTCCAACATTTAACCAATATACAATGTACATAAAGTATGGCCCAAAATACATCATGAAGCATAGCCAACAAAACAAGTTGTCCAATGAAACAAAAACCCCCCACACTTATTCCCAAAACAATTCCAAAGCTCCAAAATTCCTTAAGGATATGGTAATATCATGGTTTTTCACTTAAGGCTTGTAGTGAGCTTCAAAACAAGGAAAGGGAAACAAGGCTCAAAAGGGCTATCAAAGGAATTAATTCAAGGTAAGTCCATTTGGCTAGAAGCTTATAAGAACAAAATTGCCTTAATCATTTCCAAATATGCATGTGAATTAGGACGCATCAACAAGAATCAAGCCAAGGCTATTGTGCAAGCAATCAATGGGGCAAAACACACCAAATGATTATAATGATGGATGGCTCAAATTCTCACAAAGGTAAAATCATCACTTTCAAATTGAGCTTTCAAAACTATCATGACATGTAGAGAAGAATCAAGGATTTCAAGTCACAAAATGTCAAGAACTTTTATTTTCAAAACAATTACCCATTTCTTGAACATATCCTATAATTCAAAGAAAAACATGCAAAGTCGTACGTGCACATGAAATTGACCCAAAATATTAAACTGAAAATCCGACGAAACTAACAACATTAACAAATTAACACAACTAACAAATTAACAAAACCAACAAAACTAGCAAAACCAAAGAACACTCCCCCCCATACTTAAACAACACATTGTCCTCAATGTAGCACAATTAAAAGATTAAAAACAATTAAATCATCAAAGAGAATCGAACAAGTGTAATAAAAGCAAAGAAGGAGATAGGAAAAGAAAAACTCCCTAAGTCATGGTGGAGGAAGAGTAGGGTGGAGTAAGGAAGTCTCTTCCACCACTACGTCCACTAAAGAAGGGTTCGTGAGGAATGGCTTAAGTCGATGTCCATTGACCTTGAAGCTCTTGTTTGTGGAGTCGCTTTTGATCTCAACTGTACCATAAGGAAAAACATTAGTAACAACAAAAGGACCAATCCACTTAGACCTCAACTTACCACTCATGAGTCCAAGCCTAGAATTATACAATAACACTTTTTGCCCAACCACGAAGTCTTTTTTAACTATCATGCTATCATGGAACTTCTTGGTCTTTTCTTTGTAGAACTTGGCATTCTCGTAGGCTTCTAGGCGGATTTCATCTAACTCACTCAGTTGCAACTTCCTTTCCTCGCCAGCTTGATCCATAGAGAAGTTGTAAGTCTTCACTGCCCAGTATGCTTTGTGCTCAATTTCCACTGGAAGATGACATGCCTTTCCAAAGACAACCCGATAAGGAGACATTCCTATGGGTGCTTTGTAGGCAGTCCGATGTGCCCAGAGAGCATCATCAAGCCTGGTACTCCAATCTTTCCTGCTTGGCTGCACAATCTTCTCTAGAATTCTCTTGATTTCCCTGTTAGAAATTTCTGCCTGTCCATTAGTCTGGGGGTGGTATGGTGTGGATACCCTGTGTACCACCCCGTACTTTTTAAGCAGGGCATGCATTGTCCTGTTGCAAAAATGGGTTCCTTGATCACTAACAATTGCTTTAGGTACTCCAAACCTGCAAAACAGATTAGACCTGACAAAGTCTGCGACAACTTTAGCATCATTAGTTCTAGTGGGCTTGGCTTCCACCCATTTTGAAACATAGTCAACTGCAAGGAGAATGTAAACATAACCAAAAGAGACAGGAAAAGGACCCATGAAATCTATACCCCAGACATCAAACACCTCACAGAATAGCATAGGTTGCTGAGGCATTTGTTGTCGCCATGTAAGTGTATTTCCTGCTCTCTAACACTGCTCACAAGTGCTGCAGATCTTCCACGCATCTTTAAAGATGGTGGGCCAATAAAAACCACAATCAAGCACTTTGCGAGCTGTCCTTTGAACACCCAGATGACCTCCCGGTGTGGAAGAATGACAGAACTGCAGGACTGAGTCAGTCTCATGATCTGGAATGCACCGTCTAATGACCTGATCACTGCACAATTTCCACAAGTAGGGGTCATCCCAAATAAAATGCTTAGCATCACTTTTAATTTTATCTTTTTGGGCCTTAGATGCTAAGGGAGGAAAAAACAGAGGCAACTAAATAATTGACAATGTTAGCAAACCAGGGAGTAGAAAGAGAGTCAGAAATACTATACAATACATACAAATGATCATCCGGGAAATCATCCCGAATAGGTGAATCTGCATCAGAGACACGTTCGATCCGACTCAAATGATCAGCAACTAGATTTTGTGCTCCGCTCCTATCACGGATCTCCAAGTCAAACTCTTGGAGCCAGAGCATCCATCGGATCAACCTAGGCTTAGAATCAGCCTTCTTCAACAAGTACTTTAGAGCTGCATGGTCAGTATAAACAATAATGCGAGTACCAAGCAAATAAGATCGAAATTTTTCAAGAGCAAAAACTATGGCTAGAAGCTCTTTCTCAGTAGTAGTATAATTTGCTTGGGCAACATCTAAAGTCCTAGAAGCATAATATATCACCCTGGGCAATTTATCAATTTTCTGAGCAAGGACAGCCCCCAATGCATAATTTGATGCATCACACATAAGCTCAAAAGGGGCTGTCCAATCGGGTGCCTGGATGATGGGGGTGGTAGTTAACGCTCTTTTGAGGCAATCAAAAGCCTCTTTGCATCTGTCATTAAAGTCAAACTCCACCTCCTTTTGCAACAAGTTGGACAGTGGAAGGGCTACTTTGCTAAAATCCCTTATAAAGCGCCTGTAGAATCCTGCATGGCCAAGAAAAGATCGCACCTCTCGCACACAAGAGGGGTAAGGCAATTGTGAAATAACAGAAATTTTTGCAGGATCTACTTCAATACCCTTATTGGAAATAATGTGGCCTAAAACTATACCTTGCTCAACCATAAAATGACATTTTTCAAAATTTAGAACAAGGTTAGTTTCAATGCATCTATTCAAAACTTTTTCCAAACTATTCAAACAACCATCAAAAGAGGATCCATATACAGTGAAATCATCCATGAACACCTCTATGCAATTTTCTAAAAACTCACTGAAAATACTAATCATGCACCGCTGGAAGGTACCAGGGGCATTGCACAGGCCGAAAGGCATCCTCCTATAGGCAAAAGTGCCGAAGGGGCAGGTGAATGTGGTCTTTTCCTAATCCTCAGGAGCAATAGTAATTTGCATATAACCAGAAAAACCATCAAGGAAACAGTAGTGGGATTTACCTGCCAGGCGTTCAAGCATCTGGTCAATGAATGGCAGGGGAAAATGGTCCTTTTTGGTAACCTGGTTCAGCCTCCTATAATCAATGCAGACTCTCCAACTGTTCTGCACCCGAGTAGGAATTAGCTCCTCCTTCTCGTTTTTTATCACTGTGAGGCCAGTCTTCTTCGGGACTACCTGGACGGTACTCACCCATTGGCTGTCAGAGATAGGATAAATGATTCCAGCTTGCAAAAGCTTGGTTATCTCCTTCTTCACTACATCAAGAATCACCGGGTTGAGTCTTCTTTGTGGCTGTCTTACTGGTTTAGCTCCATCCTCTAAATTTATTCGATGCATTCATGTGGATGGGCTAATACCAGGAATGTCCGCCAGGGTCCAGCCTATAGCCTTCTTATGCTTCTTGAGAACTGACAACAACTTCTCCTCTTGCTCATCAGCAAGGGAGGCAGATATAATCACTGGAAAACTCTTGCTATCATCCAAGTAAGCGTATTTTAAATTTGATGGCAGAGGCTTCAATTCTGGTGTGGTCGGCTGGACAGTGGTAAAAGGGGATGGTTTCTCAGCCTTTACCTCATAAAGAAAGTCAGAGGTATGTGTACTTCCTGAAACATGGTTAGTCCTATCTGATTCTATAAAATCAATCTCAAGAGGTAAAACACCACCACCAGGCATGCAATCAATATCACTCTCAGATTCACTCTCAGCATCAAATTCAGACATATGATCAAGTACAATTTCAGACTCAATGCATGAAGAGTGAGAGGCATGCAGATTAGAATAAAGATCAGTCATATATTCATCAACAACATGGTCAATTATTTCAGCACGAAATACAGAAAGATCTTCAAATGGGTATTTCATAGCATCCAAAATATTAAAATGAACAGTTATGTCACCAAATTCCATAGACAGTGTGCCTGCATAAACGTCTATCTTAGTTCTAGCAGTTTTCATAAAGGGTCTGCCTAGAATGATGGGAACTGATCCTTGAGAAAATCCATCTTCCATATTCAAAATATAAAAATCAACAGGGAAAATCAGTTCACCAACTCTAACTAAGACATCTTCTATGAAACCAACAGGGTAGGAAACACTTCTATTAGCTAAATGAATTACCACATCAGTTGACTGCAAGGGGCCTAGAGATAGAGAATTAAAAATAGACAGAGGCATAACACTAACAGAAGCTCCTAAATCTAGCATGGCATTGTCAAACTTACTATTCCCTATCATACAAGGTATGCTGAATGTACCTGGATCTTTGCATTTTTCAGGAATTTGAGGAACAGATTTACCAATCAATGCGGAGACATTTCTGCCCATGCTAATCCGTTCACTTCCTTTAAGCTTCCGTTTATTAGTGCACAGCTCCTTCAAGAATTTGGCATATCTTGGAATTTGCTTTATCGCATCCAACAGAGGTATGTTTACCTCTACTTTTCTAAACGTTTCCAAGATCTCTTTCTCTGCCTCTTCCATTTTTTTGTTGGAAACTGCTCTTGGAGGGAATGGAAGAGGGGGAATGTGCTGCTTCTGCAATTCAGAATTACCTGTGGAAGAAGATTCACCTGCACAGAAATTGTTAGGTAAATTTTTGTCATCACCTTTTTCTGGAATAGAGTGAAGTTTGGCAGGTTCATTTGCAGATGAGGACGGTGCTACGGGTTGAGGTCCTTGACACTGCTTTCCCGACCTCAATGAAATGGCACTGACATTTTTGGGATTTTGGACAGCTTGAGAAGGCAGCTTGTCAGAATTCTGGGACTGTTGTTGATTCAATTGAGTAGCTAATTGTCCCATCTGATTGGTTAAGCTCTGAATGGAGGCTCTGGTCTCTTGCTGAAACTACATGTTCTGCATAGTCATTTGCCTCACAAGTTCTTCGAGGGAAGGTTGTGGAGGGGCCTCAACTGTTGGCTGTTTCTGGGGTTGTTGCTGTTGTTGGATTGGTGGAGGAATGTATGGTTTGCTTGGGCCAACAATATTTTGGAAGGAAGGAGCAGGCTGCTGTTGTTGTTGCTGAGGGCTGGACCATCTGAGGTTAGGGTGATTCCTCCATCCAGGGTTGTATCTGTTGCTGGAAAGGTCATAATTGCTCTGCTGTGGTTGATTTTGCTGCTGAGGTTGAGGAGGTCTATTGTAAATATTTGCAGCATAAGCTTCAGGCTGCTCAATTGCTCCAGGTTGCTGCATGGAAGGGCAAAGGTCTGTATGGTGGTCAGCAGAGGAGCACAAACCACAAACCCTTGCGACAGGTAAAGATTTCTGATTCAAGGCCAGCTGGGTTACCAAGTTGACCAACGCATCCAGTTTGCCTTCAAGCTTCTTAGTTTCAGATGATGCAGATGGGTTTGTAGCTACCTCATGCACTCCACTAATGACTATGGCATCATTTCTGGCACTAAACTGCTGGGAGTTGGAGGCCATCTTCTCAATTAAATTTCTGGCTTCAGCAGGAGTCATGTCTCCAAGGGCTCCACCACTGGCAGCATCTATCATACTTCTCTCCATATTACTAAGTCCTTCATAAAAATATTGGTAGGTTAAGAAAAATAAGTGAATAAAACTTGAAAAATAAAAAACTTTTGATAGAATCGCTTTTTTTGGACGATGGAGACCTCAGCCGGCCTATGGCCGGCTGCCACGGCGTAGGAAATTTTTTTCTACCCCAAATGCATATATAATAATTGCGATTCTGATAACCGGAGCAAAAGTTATGGCCGTTTGAAGTTTTGACAAACACAAAATTTGCTACTTTTTTGGAACTTTCAAATCTGACCAAACTAAAGGCTCTAGCTATTTTTCCCACAAAATATGGATTAAAAGAAGTTACCACAAAAAAATTCAGCCAAAAATAACAACCCTAGCTACTAAAACAAAAAATCCCAAATAATTCAGCATGGGTGGTCGCTAAAATCCGTCTCTAATTGATTTCTACTACTATTCTGTTTTTCCGCAAGCTGATTTCTACTACTACTCTGTTTTCAAGCACAATCTTCACAGCAAAACACCCAAGACTGAAACAGGGGAAACGCTTAATGGTAAAATTGAAACAGAACACACATTAAACAAAATACCAGGACACTAAACAACACTAACACACATACTAACACAATACTAACAATTAAACATAAAACACGAAAGGATTAAACACACAACACTAGCTAGCTATTATGAACCTTTGGACACTGCTCCCCGGCAACGGCGCCAAATTTGATCGAGGCCGTACCCGAATCAAATAAACATGAAAATGCAGTAACTAGGAAGTGATCCTAGGTCGTTTCCCAACGAGCAGTGACAAGCCAAATGTTCATAATATACTTGCAGTAACAGTAACGATGGGGGGGGGGGGGTTTGGTTGTTTGGTAATTAAAGAGCAGAACAAATAAAATGGAATACGAAACTACTAATATTAAAAACGGGTTGTTTCCTCTGATTCAGAAGCCACTCTCTTATCTTGGGTTATGGAGAATTCGTCCCTAACAGTCAACCACTTAATCCAACCCTATTTCAATTTACTAAGCGAAAATCAACTTAGGGTTTTCAATACGTGATTAGGCACCACATACACCAGTTAGCCCTTCGTCCATTAAGCATGAACGCAAGTTAGGCTCAGAGACAATTAATCGAACACGAAGCGTGCACTGATTAATATTCACGAAATTGGGATAACTGGTGAAGGGAAAAATGCCTGGAAACCACATTACAAACGAAACCTCAAAGAGAGTTGGGCTTCGTCCTCAAAAGGAAACAACACCAGAAAATCTAGCCTTCCATGGATTCAAACAGAAAACGCAAATGAAACATGAAGCAGAAACGTAAATGAACAAGAACGTAAATGAACAGAAACGTAAATGAACAGAAACGTAAATGAAAGTAGAAGAAGAAGCAAGAATGAACTCGTAATTAGAAGTAGAAAACGGAAATTTGCATTAAGAACGAAAATTGTAACAAGGGAACAGAAAAACGTGAAAACCTAAAACCAAAGCTCTGAATAATGAAAATAGCATAGCAGAATAGAATGCCCTGCACGAATCCCAAGGCAGCTATTTAAAAAGAGTCACTCAAAGTCACTGGGCCCTATTACAATACTCTGGCCCAAAATGAAATAAACACTGAACAACATAAAATAAAATTGCGAAATTTCCTAATTAGAAATTAACTAAGGTAAGCACTGCTTTATTTGCCCTCTTCAAGTCCACAACCAAAATCCGGATTAAGCCCAATGTTTCATTAATTCCTGAAATTAGATTAAAAACTTCAAATTAGCTAAATGAGCCCAAATAATAAAACTGCCTAATTAATTGACAATTAAGACCAATCAATAATTAAAATGGTGCAAAAAGGGTTTAGAAAATAGAAGAAAATGATGGCACATCAATGATGGATACTAACAATTTCTCATCCTATATGATGGATATTGGCAATTTCTCATCCTTCTTTTGGAATAGTATTAACATAAAACTTTTCTATGTTAATTCCAAATCAGGTAAACCTCCTAATATTTGGTGCTTATTTACTAACATGTTTGACCCTTAAGTTATTGTTGTCTCTAATCAACAAGTTTCCTTCTCGGTTACTGATAACCAACAACAAAAAATTTTCTTTGTCATCTATGCTACAACTTGTGCCATAAGAAGCATAGGACCTATGGAGTAAACTCATTAACCTCTAGCAACAACACTAGGGGTCATGGTGTTACATAGGAGATTTCATTATTGGTGCTCAAGAGAAGGCAGTTCTCGTATTGACCTCCGACAGGATAGTGTAGTGTGCATGATGATTGTACTTTTCTTGGAACACCATCTTTTGTTCTAATCTCGCCAAGGCCAAGTCTTATCACCATCCAAGCTTAAGATTGCTTCAAAATGATGTTAATCAAAGACCAAAGCCCTTCAAATTCCTCAAATGTGGTCTTTGCATAATGATTGTGAGTGTGTTGTCAAAGATGTTTATTCCACCAATATTGTAGGGTGCCTTATGTTTATCTTAGTGCAAAAACTAAGATTGCTCAAAAAGGCCCTTAAATCTTGGAATAAAAATAGTTTCAGAGATGTTCACTCAGAGGTTAATGAGGCTAGGCAGTCCTTGGAATCCATCCAGCAACATATCAGGAGTCGTATCCCTTTGGATGACCTCTTATCTCAAGAAACCAAGGCTCAAGTTGACCTCCAACAAGCTCTTAGATACCATGATGAATTTTGGAAAGAAAAATTGAGGGTCAACTGACACTTGCATGGAGACAACAACACTGCCTTTGTCCACAAGGTCTCCCATCTTAGGTAAACCACCATAACTATTTCTTACCTTAAAAATGAGGATCTTCTTTTGCAGGAACCAACTAAAATTGAGCAACATGCTCTTGGCTTCTATTCTAATTTGTTTGTAGTGGACAATATCATAAAGGACAATGGATTAGTTTAGTGAGTCATCCCTTATCTCATCTCAGATGATGACAACTCCACTCTCACCAGCCATCCCACACCTTGGAAGAAGTCATAAATGTGGTTTTTGGAATAAATGCTAATGTGGCCCCAAGACCTAATGGGTTTAACAACCATTTCTATCAACGTTAGTGGCCCATAATTCAGAATGAAATCTTTGAGGCCATGCTTCAGTTTTTTCATGAAGGATGGATCCTTCCTTATCTGAATTCTAATGTGTTGGTTCTTATCCCTAAGTCCCCTAATGTTGTTAGAATTGAGCATTATAGACCTATCACTTTTGCCAATTTTCAATTCAAGATCCTCACAATGGTGCTTGCTGATAGGCTCTCCAACATCGCCCCTAAGATCATATCGCCACACCAAAGAGGGTTTATGAAAGGGAAACACTGATAAGTGCCATATTTTAGTTATTTTGGGGATTATAATGTTAGCACTTATCTTTTGATTTTAATAGTTTTCTTGTAAACTTTCCTTAATTGTAGTTGTTTTATATATTATACATTTATAAATGGTTTGTTTAAATATGGAATATTCCTCCATGCTTTTCTTATGCTTTGATGGTTATTTGTTGGAACCAGACATAGAGTCAAGATGAAGAGTGTTGAGGGTCATCATGAAGAGGTGAAGCTCTTTGTTACTTGCTTGGGCTAATTAGAGCTCGCCTAGGTGAGCCTACAAGCAAAATAGGGGAGATTCAGGGTGAACTCGCCTGGGGTAGCCATCACTTACCAAGGCGAGTGACATTCCTTTAGCATGAACTTATCAACTTGCTTGGGAAAGTTGTACCGGCACAACTTGGATCAAAATCTCACATAAAAGTTAAAACCAGGCAGTAACAGCAATAACAAGAAATAGAGAATGAGAGAGCGAGAATGACATGAGGAAGAGAGAAAAAGATCAAGCTAGAGCTACAGAAATTAACATCGAAGTGATCGTGGATCATGTCCTTCATTATTTCATTTGTTGATCTTGTACTCCATACCATGAGCAGCTAGTTTCTCCATAGGATTGGATGCAATCTTCGTGCCCTAATGTATCTATTTTAATATTTTATATATATGAATCTTTTCTACTCATTACTTCTCATTTCATTTTGTTCATAATGCTTGATTCAATTTGATAACTAGTTTCATTAAATTGGATTTTAAGTTTGACTTGAAAGTACTCTTAGAATTTGAATTGAATGTGTAACACTCTGAAATATTACTAATTATAAATCAATATTTAATTGTATTTATTGTGTTATTTGACTATATGGTTGACTTGAATGAGTTGAGGTATGGCTTGAATTAGTCATGTGTGAATTTCTTGATGTGGATGTTGAGTTATGTGGAGTTTTGTTGAGCTAAGTTGAAATTATGAGATTTCAAATTTTACCTAAACCTATTTCAGTAAAATATCCATCTCGGATTCGTTAAACGTTGGATCATCTTCAAATTGTGTATGGAGGTTTCTAAGACAATCCTCCATATTTGGACCGTTGGGACTTACAATATGACATCTTATGTATGAGATAGGATTTTTTAACCGAAGCAGAAAAATTTGAGCTGGATCAGCCCAGGCGAGCCAAACTCGCCTAGGCGAGTGTTGCAGGCTACAAATATGTCTAGTAGCGTAAAAGATCCATCTTCCCCTAAACCCTCCCACCACACCCCCAAGCTCCTCCTCCACCACCACTAACCACCGGTGTCCGCCACGAGCAGCCTTTGCTTGCTGTCGGATCACCGCACAAAGAAGAACAGTTTAACCAGAGCGGAATCTTCAAAACTTAACTTGAGGATTTGGTAGAGAATGAAGCCTCCAATCCTTCTTTCGCGGTTTCTTCGAGGTAACCATGACTCTTAGCCTTCTCCTTGTTAATTTGAGTCTATCTTTGTATCTCTTCTGACTTGGGAACCATTATTGGATGTTTTTACACTTCCTTTGAAAAACCCTTGAAAAAGAAACATTGTAAAAGTTTCCTTTTTATAAAATAGACTTTGTTTTTCTAACATTTGTTGAATCTTGGTCACAGTGGCATGATCAGAATTTCAAAATGACCTCTCTTTGATATGAATCTCAAAACACCCCTTTAGCCCTTTTTTAAAATTGAATGGTTATTTGACTCTAAAAGTTAATATTAACCTTGTCTTTGAAATCTATACTGAATTATCTTTTATTTGGTATATAGAGCTCTGCGTTTGGACGAACGGACGTGAACCTAAGAGATCTTAGAACAACGCAGCAAGGAACTAAGAGAGAGAGATATATAGATAGGTGAGGGGACTTTATTGTTTGTTTACAGCTTTTGATACCATGGTTGGGGTCAGGGAACCCAATTATGGGGATGTATGTCTGTCCCTGCACATGCTGTGTTTTAACTAATGGGATGTGATATATTTGTTATTGATGTGCATGTTGGTTTTCAAGAGAAACTATGTTTTTAACTAATAGGATGTGATAGGTTTGTTACTGATGATAGAAATTTTCAATGATGATGTTGTTGTATTGATTGAAATTTTTGGGAAAAGTCTTAAATATAGGAGAGACTTCGCCCAAAATTTTATATTTGTTCTTCTATTTACTTTATTAAATTTTAAATGGAGAAAAGAGTTTGTTTTGAATACTATAGTTTTCCTCTTTAGTTTAGAATTTTCCTGAAAAAAAATATGAGTCTCGTGGTATTATAGATTGTTGTTGTCTGAGGTTTATGTTGCCTGAAGACCTGGGGAATATGAATCCCGGGCATGAATTTATATGTATGTATGTGGAATGTGATTGCTTGTGATGTTGATGATGAGGTTGAGATGAGATGATGTTGATGATGTTATTGTGATGATGTATGTTGTGTATGTACATGGGCGGTGTGGTGACCATGTTGGATATCCCTAGAGGGGGAAATAATTTTTTAAAGAGTTTTAAGCATTTTTGGAGAGAGAATGGGATGACTTATAATCTTTAATTATCCATGGTCAGTGCATTGATGATGCTCATGTTTCATACTTCATATTGCATGGCAATAGTACAAACTTTGTCAGTAAGTACTTGTAGTTTTTCATGACTTGCACTTAGGGGCATGTCACTCGGCTTGGAACTCCCTTGAGACTCAGGCTGATCACCGTGGAGGGGGGGGGGGAGTTGCCTGTGCATGACAGGGTGACCTCGACACTTACTGCCTAGTTTTCCTAAGTGAGAGTATCGTGTAGACATACTGAGGTTATTTCCTTGGGGATGATACCACATTGCATTTGAGAGTTGAGGTCAGGTGCATGCATCATACTGAGCATGATTGATTGGAACTATGGACGGATGATGACTACTTGTTAAGTGTATGTTGGACTAATGGATGTTTGTGTATTTTTATGGTATTTGATAATGTTTTCTTAATAATTATGATTATTTGATTTTTGTATTAACTTCTTTTATAATAAACTCTCCCCTCTCAATTTTTGTACCGTGTGGTTGGTACCTGTGATGATCGCGAATCTTTATTCGTGGGAGCAGAATGACAACAGTAGAGTACAAGAAGTGAGATTCTTTTGTGGAGCCGCTGAGTCGACACGATGATGTTGGGATTATTTTAGGAGAGAGTTGTGTTTTGTTAATCAACTCCTCCGTAGCTGGTTACATAATTTTGTTTTTGAATTGAGGATGTAAATCACAGATTTAAGTATATGTATGAACAAATTTACTTTCCATTATGTGAATGATGTGTACTAAGTTACTATACCTATATATATGTATTCATTTAAGTAATGGTGCATTGCTTGGTGAATCTATATCGAAAAAAAATTACTTTCATTTTTCATAAGCAAATTAGCAGAGTGGTGATATCATAGTAACGAGGCGGGTCATTCCAGAATGAATTCATACTTTACGTTATGTTGTTAGGAATAGAGCATAGCATTTGGATTGTGAATAGTAAGAGATTATGATTGTAATGCTGGAATATTTATTTCATATGCGAGGAATCGATATTCAATTAATATTCTTAGGGTTCTCGAATACGAGGGATCGATTTGGGGTGATCTAACATGTCCATTAGAGATATTGGAAAATGATTCATATGTATTAATTTTATTTAGATACTGAAGATATGAATGATGAAATTCAATCTTACAATTCTCTTGAATTAATTAAATCTATTTTATTTGTTTTTTTATATTTTTACATATTTACAACATTTACGCTATTTCCATTATTTACCGTTATTTCGTTAAACTCGTGAGATTTTGATTAAATCTATTGTACATAACTGTTGAACTGTTTACTTTTATCTGGAGAAATTGAGTAACTCAAGTACCTATGGAGGCGATCTCATTTATAAAATTTGTAACCGGTGACAACATTGGTGCGCTTGCCAAAAGTCTAACAGACACATACCCAACTACATAGTTGTCACCTCAAAGGGAATTTAGCCATCAAAATAGACATCCAAAAGGAATTTGACACCATTGAGTGGAGATTCTTGCCACAAGTTCTCTACTCTTTCAGGTTTTGTCAAAATTTTTGCAATTGGATTCATGCCATCCTCCTCTCAGCTAAGCTTTCAATTGAGATAAATGGAATATTGGTTGGTTACTTCTCCTACGGAAGAACAGTAAGATAGGGTGACCCACTCTCCCCTCTTTTTTTTTGCATTGCTAAAGAAGCCCTCATCTGTTGACTCTAGTGACCTTCATCCCATGGCTGGCCCAAGGTATTTTTCTATTCCTAGCCATGTTATGTATGTTGACGACATCATAATATTTGTAGGGGAATGACTAGAAATATCATAAATCTTCTATCCCTCTTTGATATCTATCAAAGAACTTTTGGGTACATCATAAGAAAGAAAAAATGTAATTTCTTCCATGGAGCCATTCAACACAAACATTTCTCTAGCATTTCCTTTCTCCTTGGCTTTAAAATAGGATCTCTTCCATTTAATTACCATGATGTCCCTTTCCTCAAAGGGAAGCCCAAAAAATTGTTCTTCCAGCCTTTCGTCGATAAAACTAGAAATAAACTTGGAGTTTGGAAGGGTGATTTGTTGTCTCTCATGGGAAGGGTGCAGTTGGTGAAGTCCGTTATTAATGGGAAGCTTGATATACTCTTTCCACATTTACTTGCTTCTTTGCTGAAGTTGTTATATACACTTTCTATAACAAAGTGAATTTTTAGCATGACTAGTGGCTTGATCAACCCATTATTCATGCCTTAAATGTCCTTGAATGCTACCATCAACATCTACAAGCAAAAGTGGTAGATTTCATTCATGAAGGTGCTTGGAAAATTCCTTGAAAAATATGTAGTCTCTCCCTCAATGTAGCCTCTTAAATTGGTTGCACAATTATTCCAATTTTGTGTGCTAAGGACCATGCTATTCAGAAGCTGATGCAGTTCCCTATGGAGCTTGTAGGCCTTGGATCTTCTTCATCAATGAAGTCCCTTGCTTCTTGAAGATCAATGGAAGAGGAATGGAGAAGGAAGAAAGATGATTGGAGACGCCACTTCAAGGAGAAGATGAGTCGAGAACAAGCTCACCACCATAGTAAGCCATGGATAAGAGCTTCAAGGTAGAAGAAGATGAGTGGAGGGAGAAGGAGCATGAAATTTTATGCCTCAAATGAGGTTTTAACTTTGAAGTGTAATTCTCAAATGAACAAAGTTGAAAAAATGCACACACATGACCTCTATTTATAGCCCAAGTATCACACAAAATTGGAGGAAAATTTTAATTTCTATTCAAATTTCACTTGAATTTGAAATTGAATTTGTGGAGCCAAATTTTGGAGCCAAAATTTCACTAATTATGATTAGTGAATTTTAGCTATGGTTCAGCCCACTAATCCAAGATTAAGTATAAGATTTTCCACTAAGTGTGCTTAGGTGTCATGAGGCATGTAAAACATGAAGGACAAGCACAAAGTGTGACTATATGATGTGGTAATGGAATGTAACAAGCAAATGCTCACCTCCCCCTCTAAAATATAATTGGATTGGGAGAAGCCCAATCCAATTAAATTTATTTCCCAACACACATCAAATATTCACTTAATGCATGTGAAATTACAAGACTACCCCTAATACAAAAACTAGTCTACGTGCCCTAAAATACAAGGGCTGAAAAATCTTATATTTCTAGGGTACCCTACCTACATTATGGAGCCCTAAATACAAGACCCAAAAATAATGAAATCCTAATCTAATATGTACAAAGATAAGTGGATCCAACCTTGGCCCACTGGCTCAGAAATCTACCCTGAGGTTCATGAGAACCCTAGGGCCTTCTTCAGCAGCTCTAGCCCAATCCTCTTGGAGTCTCTTGCTCATGGCTCTGGTGACTGGTCCCTTCCTAGGGAGGATTGCATCAGAAGCATATTGATTAAGGGACTTTAAGACTCAGGGAAGCTCATAATTACTTATCTGAAAGTAACAATGCCATGCCTTGGGCAAAAGTCCTTTGGAAGAGCCATATTCCTCGCTTTAATGAGAACCCTAGGGCCTTCTTCAGCAGCTTTAGCCCAATCCTCTTGGAGCCTCTTGCTCATGGCTCTGGTGACTGGTCCCTTCCTAGGGAGGATTGCATCAAAAACATATTGATTAAGGGACTTTAAGACTCAAGGAAGCTCATAATTACTTATCTCAAAGCAACAATGCCATGCCTTGGGAAAAAGTCCTTTGGAAGAGCCATATTCCTCGCTTTAATGAGAACCCTAGGGCCTTCTTCAGCTGCTCTAGCCCAATCCTCTTGGAGACTCTTGCTCATAGCTCTGGTGACTGGTCCCTTCCTAGGGAGGATTGCATCAGAAGCATATTGATTAAGAGACTTTAAGACTCAGGGAAGCTCGTAATTACTTATCTCAAAGCAACAATGCCATGCCTTGGGAAAAAGTCCTTTGGAAGAGTCATATTCCTCGCTTTAATGAGAACCCTAGGGCCTTCTTCAACAGCTCTTGCCCAATCTTCTTGGAGCCTCTTGCTCATGGCTCTGGTGACTGGTCCCTTCCTAGGGAGGATTGCATCAGAAGCATATTGATTAAGGGACTTTAAGACTCAGGGAAGCTCATAATTACTTATCTCAAAGCAATAATGCCATGCCTTGGGCAAAAGTCCTTTGGAAGAGCCACATTCCTCACTTTAGATCCTTCACACTTTGCAGGTACATCCAAAACAAACTCCCCATTGATGATAACTTGGCTAGCAGGGCTTGCCATGTTGTGTCTTACTACAAGCTTTGCTTCAAAGAGGTAGAAACTGTTGACCATGCATTTTTTTTTCAATGTTCATGTGCTTCACATTTATGGGATTGGACCGAGTCCAAGTTGAGTTGCAGGCTTGATGGAACTAGCGCCCTTTCTTTATTGGATCCACTTTTTTCTCACTAATCCCTCACCCCCTGCCACTTTGATCATCTAGATGCTCTTAAATGGTCGCAACAATTCTCTTTTTCATAATCGGTAGATTACAATGCACTTTGCCTGATCCATTATTGAGGCCAACATCAAGCTATCAAGTGGGCTAACTTCTAGCACCATGCACTAATTTGTTTATGAGCTGATGACCTTAAAGGCTTTCAATATTGATTGTTATCCAAATAGGGCCCCTTTTATCTGCTAGGTCAATAGGTACTCATCGTTGATTGATTGGTTCAAATGCAATACTGACAGGGCCGCCAAAGTTTTCCGAAGAAGGGTTGGCTATGGTGGTATTTTCTGCCACCATGAAGTTGGCTTTCTTGGTGGTTTTGCGGTTAGGTTGGGCATTCAAAATTTTCTCCATGCTAAAATCATGGGTGTCATTTATGTTGTTGAGCTTGCTTATGAGAAAGGGTGGAGAAAGTTATGGATCGAGTGTGATCCTAAGCTTGTCCAGGAAGCTATGGCTCCTTGGAGCATTAGGAACATATGGAAAAATGCTATTTATCTATCTAAGTCTATGTCTTTTTTTATTGGCCATAACATTCATGAGGGTAATACCTGTGCAAACACTTTAGCCTCTCATGGGAGTAATACTAATGGATGTTATTGGTTGGATTCTTGTTGCAATGTTTTGAATGGAATTTTTTTTTTGTAAATGATAGATTTAGTCTCCCTAATTTTAGAATCAAGTAGAGTAGTCCTTTTTTTGTTCGCATGGATTTGGTCTTCACCCCATGCATGTTCCTCCATCTCTTTTCCTTTGATTTTATCCAATAGAGTTTGTTATTTTAAGGAGTTGGTTTTTGGGGTGCTAGAATGGTTGTGATGCTAGAAACCTTCTCCCTTGGTAGGTTATTACCTTTTTTGGATTTAAAAAAAATACTAAAATAACTTTCAAACTTTTGGGTTAGAATATTTTCTACATTGTATACTACTTTAAGTAATAAAGGATTTCCAGTAGAAAAAAGTAATAAAAGGATTTCTTGATTCACTATATTTTTATTTTAAAATACACAATTAAAGAAAAAGGTTAAATAATTTAATTTTCCCTCTTTTCAATCAACATAAATGACATTTATTTAGCAATAAATAAGCTTGAATTTGAATAAGAAATTTTTGCATGATAAAAGATTTGAGCCAACTAAAATATACTGTTGAACTTAGGCCCCGTTCGACAAGACAAATTCAACAAAAATAGAGCTAAATTGGTTATTAGCTCAATTTCAAAACAATTTTACATTTGTTATCAAAAACAAGAAAAAAAGTGTTGTGAATTTGGTTTTTAGTTTTACAAAACACAATCTAACCACCATCACCATACCACCACCACCGTCATTGCCCTCGCCACCATTCGACCACAATCACCACCACCACCATTGCCACCGTCACCACCACCACACCTCACAATTGTCGCTTCCACCATTCCACCGCCACCACACCTTGCCTTTGCTATCTCCACCACCACCATTCCACTACCACCATTCGTTGCCCCCATCTTCATTATCGCCACTATCACTATTCCTCCTCACAATCGTTCTCGTCGCTACCACCACCGTTCCACCATTGCTATCGCCACTACCACTGCCAGTGCCACCGCCACAACCACCACACCGTTGCCACCACCACTACCATTCCACTACTACTACCACCACCATTGCCACCATTTTTGCTGCCTCCATCGTTATTGTCACCATTGTTGCCATTATTCCACCCCACCACCAACCATAATTTCAAAAATCAAACCAACGATTGACCCATCAAGGCATTGATTGGGTCATTGGGTCAATGGTCAAGCTAGTGGGTCACTAATTTACCCACATGACCCAGTCTTTATTAAAAAGGTTCAATGCCTAGTTGATCCAATAGGAAACTCAATCTGCCTAGATCTTTGGGTTACCGTCAAACCTGTCTGACCAGCTAGGTTGGTTTGGGTTTTAAAACACAGTCATCATTATTCTACCACTACTATCATCACCATCACAATTCCACCACCACCACCATCATCATCACGACCATTATTCTACCCCCACCACCATTGTCACTATCACTGATACCACCACTATCGCCACCATCGCCACTCCCACCTTGCTACCTTTCTCACCACCATTATTTCATAGTAGAATGAGATAAGATAAAATGATTGACTAGTTTTATTTATTTTCTATTTGTAACATCTTTTTAGAAACTAAAAACAAAGAATAAACTAATACTCAAAACTCAAAATTAAAACTAATTTTAATCTTTTAAAATTTCAAAACTAAAAACAAGAAACTAGCCCAAAAAAAACCTTAATTATTACCAAAAGACAAAATTATAGGAACACATCGTTAATAGTAAAAAGAATCTAGAACCTGAATCCTCTCCTTCAAAATTCCTCTACAACCGACTCTAATAGTTTTATAAACCATTGGATGCATCTTACCGTTGAGAATAAAAGTTAATGAATTTAAACAATAATTTTCTCTTCCAAGCTTATTTCAAAGCAAATGGTTTTGTCATTGTAGTTTGCATTGTGATATTACAATTTACAAATGATGAGTCTTACTTTCTTAAAGATTTTTACAAAAATATATAATATATTATATATTTTAAATATTTTTAAATTATAACAATAGAAAACTTTTTATATTTGATATAAATGAACAACAACAACAACAACAACAACAACAACAACAACAATAATAATAATAATAATAATAATAATAATAATAATAATAATAATAATAATAATAGTTGTAATTACTAAAGTCACTACAAGAATGTTCACCATTATTGGTGGGATAAAAACTGTAAATAGATAGCTTAGAGTGGGCTACGAGTCTTTCTGTAAAACTTTTGTCGGTAAATTTTATCAACAGTCATGAAGAAGTCATCCGTAACTCAGTGGGCTAAGCCTATAGTAAGTAGAATGTAATATAGTGAGTTTAGTCATCAGTAAATTGATCATCGATAATACAGAGCGCTTAGCAACCAGTAAGTGATAAGTAACAATGGTCCTGAGCTGACATGTATAAGGAATTATAGTGGGTTTAGCCCACTGTATTACAATGGATTTTTACAATTGACCAAACCCACTATAATGCAGACAACTTAGTTGTCTGTAATATAGTGTGTTTCTTGCACAATAAAAACCCACCATAATACAATGGATTTAACCTTCGGAATTAATTATGTTTTTTTTTTCAATTAAATTTTTTTTTACAAAATTATCAAAACATGTAAAATAGTACTTATTTGAACGTAATATAAAAAGAATACCTATTTAAACATAAAATTAATGCATAACAATATTTCATTTCCCATAAAAATTCACAACAGAACTATTGTCATAATACAAATCCATATGAGTACTTACTACTAAGTCATATAAAAAAACCATTGAAGTGCTTCTATGAAGTATAAAGTATCAAAAAATCACAAAAGTATGGTACTAAGTCATAATACAAAAATCATATATATAAGTGTCATGTCTCTAATGACTAGGTGGGATGGTATTGGTCATCATGATTAGAATATTCTTCATAGTTTGGATGGCGATGACGATGAGATTGAAAACACTGGATGAGGTCACTCACAGATGCTTTAAGTTCCCTAATGGTGTTGAGCATCTCTTCTTGTGTCTTTTGATGTTGTTCTTGTTGCTCTTTCATTTGTTGTTCAAGTCTTTCATTTGCTTTGTGAGATTTGTTCAGCCACCCACTCTGGAGTAATGGTTTGAGATGAGCTACAAGATGCTCGCTTCACTTGCATTAGTTGAGCACCCTACATTTCATAATCAAAATGCATATAAGGCTAAATTGATTGAATGTAAACATAAAGATAAAAAAGGAAATGAGAGATAGAATTATCATGTATTGAAAAAATTACTTTCTCTTAACACAACCAAAAATGCTAAGTAAACTATGATAGAATATTTACTAGCTAACCTCATGATTGTGGCAATCAACAAGTTGAGATATAGCTTTGCATTTTCAACTTTCAATTCTTGATAATATGAATCACAAATTGGTAGGAAAAGCTAAATAAGAAAAAAACTATGTTTGGTTTGAATTTTTTTTTATGAAAGAACTTGATACAAGCAAACTAAACCCAATCCTGAAATAGACCCTATAAGGTATCATTAGCAGGTTGCCAATGAGCTTGTAATGTGTATTTACCAAAATTCGGAGCTAGGACACGTCAAGCTGGATGTGGCCGAAGTAGACTCTTGGACTTCATACATCGGTTTTGAGAGTGACATTTGTCAAGAGGACAAGAAGAGGGACCTGCAAAACAAAGGACTTTGACGCTCAAGTATGTATATGAGTGAGGAGAAATAAGCAAGTATATGTGCATGGGAGCAAATATGTGTAAGCTCAAGGTGTAAGCCAATGTGTTGAGGATTTGATGGAACCTGGTATTTATAGGAGTGAAGCGTAGCCGTGGGTCCTTGTTTGTAGGGGTTGTTATGACCTTTGTAGATAATTCCCGACTTATAAATAATAGTTGGGAGCTTGTAGATAATGTTAGAGATAAACTGTAGCTTATAGAAAAAAACTAGGAGATAATTGTACCTTGTAGATAATGTGGGGCTTTGTAGATAATTAACTACCTACCAATAGATAAATGTATTCAAATATATTTAAATATTAATAGGTTAGAGATAACCTATCAGTTGGGGAGCCTGATTGCTAAAGGCCAAGTGTTCGTGCTCCTGTTACAGGGCTAATATGGAGGACTGACATGTGTTTCGGAGTGCCATGTAGGATGCCACATGTATTCTATGGGTCCTAGACAATACATAATGTCACGCTTATCCTCAATGGATTAGCTCTTCTACTTATATATAGCAAAAAGATTAGACTTAATAAACATGCTTAAGTTTTACTAGTTCTTTACTATTTTATATTGTATATTCTTTTATAATGTAGGTGATTTTATTTCAATTTTATCTTTAGTTTTTTATTGGTTGTACTTGTTTGTAAAGCTCCACGCTCATGATAAAATTGCTTAGATATCATGTTTAACCAATAGTAACATCAGATACAATTAGTGAGAATCACCTTTAGATATAAAACCATAACGTTATTGTCATTGAATTACAAATAATTACCTGTTGCACATATATAGTAAAGCCACCACCAAAGTACAAATTAAGTAAATGAAAACAAGCCATTCCAAATAACAATCAAGACATGGCTTATGTAGGTGTGTGCTTTGCTAGCTACTAGCTCCAACATGTTCAACTAGTATCAAGTGTCTATGTCTTGTGCTTAGAATTGGAACATGCTAAGTTTTCAAGCTGCTTAAGTGCTTATAAGTTTAGAAAAAAGTATCATGTTTTAATCTAGAATAAAAATCATTTATACCTCTTTAAAGATTTGAGACATTTCACACCCAAGCTAACTTTGTGAACCTTACCCTTTATATAATAACATGTACATCATGTGAATGCATTCCTATTGCATTACCATGTAGTAACCTGATTTACAACACTTATAATAGAATTATATATGTAACCCACTTCATAAAAATTGACCACCTCATGTCATAAAAATTAGTTAGTTAAATTCTTAATCCAACAACACCCCCATTGAGATCATCCCACACCAGCACAAAACCCCCAAAGTCAGAAAAGATAATTGTCTTGAAGAGTGATACGTATGACATCAACAACATTTATGACAAAGTATGCTATATCCCTTACCATCCCAACCTGTAGCAAGCAATGAATATCCTACCAAAAAATTCCTTAATAATAAAATGTCCACTCTAAGATCATATGTTAGAAGAGCAATAAGTAACAGAGCCAAAACAAACATCGAACAATCTCATCCCTAGTATCATTTCCCTAACAAACAAGAGCATACCATATATAGTCACAAACTCCCTTTGACTCAACTTTGTCATTAAGGAAATAATGAAATGACCAATCGAATAAACAGACACAAAGAGGAATTAGAAACTAATTTGCAAACTTGCAATGAGATTGTCAAAATTGGAAGGAAGAAAGCCCTAACAAACAAAGCGGTGGTGTCTTTGAGGTGTGCGACAATTCTGACGAGGAAAGAAGAAAAATCTGAAATTAGGAATAAAACACAAAACAAAGAAGAGAGAAAGAAATTTATAGTGTTGGGAATTTCCACCATGAACACAGACCAAAGGGTGTGTCACGGTGGTGGCTGAGAGAGTGGTGGTGCGCTTAGGTTTTAGGTTGAGGTTGTGTGTGGTGATGAATGATGACTGAGTGACGGAGCTTTTAGGTTTTAATTTTAATAAATTACAGTGGGTCTAATCCACTATAACCCTTATTTTGATTACAGTGGGTGAAGCTCACTATAGTTTTCATTAGGCATGGCAATGGGGCCCGAACTGTGAGGCCCGCCTTGGACCCACCCTGATTTGGATGGGGAAAACCCGAGTTGACCGGGGTCGGGTCAAATTCGGGTTCGGGTTTTCCCCAACAGCCAAAGTCGGGTTCGGGGTCGGGGATGTGATTATTAATACCCGCCTCGAACTTACCCCATTAATAATTAACTTACAAAAATATCCCTACATATATATAACATACTAAAACCTGAAACTATTGGACAGGATTTTATGTTACTGTTGGATTGGATTTTATTTTGTCATGTACAATCTAAAAATATGTTGTGGTTGCTATTCAAAATTGTATTTTTCATTCTATAAAAATATGTTGTGATTATATATATATATATATATATTAATTTGAATAAACAAATAAAGATCGAAAAATAAATAAAAACACCGAATTAATAAGTTTATCATTTTTTCACCTTGCTTAAATTTATCTAAAAAAACTAACATGTAAGTAATAAACTAAAAAAAGTGAAAATTATAAATTGTATTAATTAGGTGGTTTTTTTTCTTTATTACTATTTATTTATGTAAATTATAAAAATGTGCTTTAGTAATTATTAGTGTTCATTTTAAAATATATCAAATATAGAATTTTCCGTTGTAATGATTTTAAAATATTTAACACATAGAATATATTTTTTATATTTTTCTAAAAAAAAATTATTTTATCCGTGAGAATCTAAGACATTATTAGTGGATTTAGAATAACTCACACACCTAGTTAATCAATTGAAGTATACACTTGATTCTAGAAAGGTTCTTTAAGAAAACAAGAATCATCAATTGCTTTTATTAAAAAAAAAAAATCATCAAGATGATCTTGAGAGAGAGAAGCATTATTTGAATTTATTAGCTTTTATTCTCAACCGAAAGATACATCTAATGCTCTACAAAATTGCTGGAGAAGAGCTGTAGAGGAATTTTGAAGGAGAGGATCCAGACTCAAGAATCTACAGCCAAATATGATGGCGAAACCAATCAGAAGAATTTCTTTCTTATCTTCTTCAGATGAGTCAGTCACCTAGCAAAACTTGCCACGGAAATGGTTCCCAATTCAGGTAGACTTCATTGTCTCAAAGCATTTAGGTAATAAATTTGGTACATCAGTTTTTCTGTGTTTTTCCTTTGCTATTTAATCCGTCCAAAGAAAAGTGCCAAAGAAAAAACTTGCCGGCAACGTTTTCTCACCAGAAGTGTCCTTGTCACCAAAGATAACGAAGGCGGTGGAGAATCTTTGTATTCATATTCGATTAAAAAAAGCAAATCCATTCATAAAAAAAATAAAAGGTTAAATAATATTTTACTCCCTATAAAATAACAAATTTTAAGGTTTTTTGTTATTGAAATCTCTGTAATTTTTCTTATTTTAATATTTATTGTCAAGTAACCACATCATTTGATAAAATAATGTTGATATTGATAATCTATTGACTTATGATATGATAAGACCATCATGTTTTTTTCTTATATAAAATGTGTTTCTAAATTTTCCGTCAATTAATTTAGTGTCATAAACTATTTTTAAAAAAATAAAATTTAAAAACTCAGTTTTAAAAAAAGATTACATGTGACTGTCCTATTAACTAAGTTTTTAACGATGTTGAGAAGGGCTAATCTCCTTTTTACGGGAATTAAAATCAACACAAATTTTTTTAAGGATTAAAATTAAAATTCCTACATTTTATAGGAATCAAAAAGTTATTTAAGAAAAAAAAGTATTCACCTCCCACTAATTAAAATTCCTATTTTGATAATGTCAAGGGTCTTTTCCGCGAAGTAGGCAAAAGAGAACCAAGTGGCAACCAAGTTTAAAGGTGGTCCACTAATTAATCAAATATCTAACCCATGCCTGTGATTCATCCTTTCATAAGGGTAGGATGAGGACCATACAGGAAAAAGAAATTGCTTGTGGTTGTTTCTTCTCTTTAATTTGCCTCATTACTTTAACCATTGCAAAAAACTTAAATCCGGCACTTGCCAGGAATTTTCAGATCCATACCTTTTGAATGAATTCCAACATGAGATTACACCCATTTGTCCTCCGTCAATGTTTTCTTTCTTTCTTTGTTTATTCCTATTAGATTTTGCTAACTCAAAGCTTAAACGTGTTATAATAAATTGAATGAAGGAAGGACGTGGATGTTAAATCTGAACCAATGAAACAGGAACTTGACTTGTATCTATGTTCAAGAGTGCCCGAATGCGATCCCAGTTGACCCAATTATCGTTAGCGTACGAGGCAACAATTACACTAGGTAAGCTAGACAAACCAACAATAGGGCAAAGAGGGGTCACACTCACCCCACTAAAGATGATGTGGCACGTAATTGGGCAAAGAGAGTGATGTAGCTCCATGTGGAGCTTGTAGGCCTTGAATCTTCTTCATCAATGGAGTCCTTTACTTCTTGAAGATGAATGGCAGCGGAACGGAGAAAGAAGATGATTGGAGACCCACTTTAAGGAGAAGATGCGTCAAGAAGAAGCTCACCACCATAGGAAACCATTGATAAGAGCTTGAAGGAAGTAGAAGATGAGTGGAGGGAGAGGGAGAGAAGGAGCACGAAATTTAGTGCCTCAAATGAGGTCTGAACTTTGAAGTATAATTCTCAAATGATCAAAGTTGAAAAAATACACACACATGACTTTTATTTATAGCCTAAGTGTCACAAAAAATTGGAGGGAAATATAAATTTCTATTCAAATTTCACTTGAATTTGTGGAGCCAAATTTTGGAGCCAAAATTTCACTAATTATGATTAGTGAATTTTAGCTATAGTTCAACCCACTAATCCAAGATCAAGTCCAAATTTCTCCACTAAGTGTGATTAGGTGTCATGAGACATGTAAAGCATGAAGGACATGCACAAAATGTGACTATATGACATGACAATGGGGTGTAGCAAGCAAATGCTCACCTCCCCCTCTAAAATTTAATTGGATTGAGCTTCTCCCAATTCAATTAAATTTATTTCCCAACACACACATCAAATATTCACTTAATGCATGTGAAATTACAAAACTACCCCTAATACAAAAACTATAGTCTAGGTGCCCTAAAATACAAGGGCTCAAAAATCCTACATTTCTAGGGCACCCTACCTACATTATGGAGCCCTAAATACAAGGTCCAAAAATAATGAAACCTTAATCTAATATGTACAAAAATAAGTGGGCTCATACTTAGCCCATGGGCCTCAAATCTACCCTAAGGCTTATGAGAACCCTAGGGCCTTCTATTATATCTCTGGCCCAATCTTTTTGGAGTCTTCTATCCAATGCCCTTGGGGGGTAGGATTGCATCAGAGAGGACACAACAACAAAAGACATCCCACATAAGCAAAGGTAACCCATATAGAATTTTACTATCTAGTATCCTTAGAACATTAGTTAAAAAATTAACAGAAGATCATAGGAGAGCATAAACATTTATTTTATATAGTTTCTTAACTAATGTTCTAAAGATATAGGTTATCGTTTGTCATCCACATATTAGAGTTATGATACTCCAATCCATTCAAGGAAAGGGAACCTCTTTGTTTCATTATTGATTGATTTAGCATCAACGTTTCACCTTCACACTAATGAAGAGCATTAATTGAATTAAAAGACACTTTTTAGATACTAATTAAGGATTGGAGGCTGCTCCCCTTGTAATTAATTTTTGTTAATGAAGGAAAATATGGAGGAACCTACTCAATCAAGTTTAGCTAAAGATGTTTAAAAATGAACATTGACGCCATATGAGATAATAGATAAAACTATTCCCACTTTTCTCTTGGAGAGTGTAGAGAAACACTTGGCAAAAGCTTCTGATGATTACAAATGAAAAAAACACCAGATACAAGAAGGGAGCTTAAAATGTAGTAGGAGAGACAACAAACTAACTAACAACATGCACAACATAAGCAACATCAGGTCTAGTAATGGTGAGATACACCAAGTTGCCAACCAATGTACGGTACAAAGTGGGGTCAAGAAAAGGGACACTGTCAGGGGAGACATATTTTGCATTAAGCTCAAGAAGAGTGTCTACAACTCGAGTATTAGAAAGGCATCCTGCTTCAAGAATGTTGGCAGTACACTTAGATTCAGAGAGAAGATAACCTCTAGGAAAGTAGGCAACTTCAACCCCCAAGAAAGAGTAAAGAGGACCTAAATCCTTTATCTCAATCTATTTTATTAACTACAATTTAGCTCTGCAATGCCATCAACATCATCCCTGGTGATAATCATGTCATCAACATATAGGGAAAGTATAATATGACCATGAGAAGAGGTCTTCAAAAACAAAGCAAAATCATTATCACTGGAACAAAAGCCAAGAGATGCAATCACAAAGGAGAACTTCTTAAACTAAGCCTATGGAGAAAAAGTTTGTGCATAATCCATACCATATTGTTGCGAGAATCCTTTAGCAACTAGACGTGCTTTGAAATGCTCAACTGACCCATCGGATTTGGTTTTAATCTTGTAAACCCATCGAGACCCAATACCATGTTTTTCTTGGTGGAAGAGAGACCAAGTCTCAAGTAGGTATCTTATGTAAGGCAGAAAGTTCCTTTATCACAGGCAATTGCCAAAAGGGATCAAGAATAGCGTCCTAGTAAGAAGAGGGCTCAGATAAACTTTGAATGGTGGTTAGGAAAAAAGCAAAAGAAGCAAAATAAAAGCCACTGAAGAAAATATGGTGTTTGAGTGGACTTATGAACATGTGGAGGATAATGAGGAGGAGGAGGATCAACAACCATAGGAGGTTCGCTGGGGGTCATGGGGACATCTTGACCTGTAGGAGTACTAGTATCAACCCTATATTTCTCAACCTTAGAGTTATTGAAATCACTAATATCCATGGAAAAAGGATCAATACGAGTGAGGCTAGACCTTGTAGGGTTGCGAGGATTAGAAGAAAGTGAATAAAATGGTAGGTGCTCATGAAACACCACATGACGAGAAACATAGAGTTTTTGGTTTGTAGGATCATAGCAACAATAACCCGTTTGACCATCCCCATAACCAAGAAAGTCACATATAGCATAAGACAATTTACTATGTTTTACTTGTGGACAAAGCACAAAGTTAGTAGACCCAAATACTTTCAAGGAAGAGTAATCAGGAACACAACCATACAACTTTTGGAAGGGAGAAAAACCTGAGATAACAGAAGATGGGATTCTATTAATAGCATGGACAACAATAATAATAGCTTCACCCTAAAACTCACTTGGAATTGAAGCAGAAAATAAAAGGGAACGAGCAATTTCAACAACATGACAATCTTTTCTTTTAGCAATGACATTCTATTGAGGAATGTCAGTGCAAGAAGTCTAATGAAGAGTACATCAGAAGCATATAATGCAGAGAATTTATTAGAAGTGTACTCACCACCTAAATCACAATGAAAACACTTAATAATTGCATTATGTTGGGTCTTAACCAAAGCACGGTAAATATACAAAAAATTCACAATGATGTTTCATAAGATAAACCCAACAATAACGAGTATAATCATCAATATATGATACATAATATCGAGATCCACCTTTGGTAAGAACCAATGATGGATCCCATACATCATAATGGATCAAGTTAAAGGGTTCATAAGAAGTTGAAACACTCTTACTAAAAGGAAAAATAGTAAATTTAGCAAGTTTACAACCACAACAATCAGAAATATCACTGGTCTGTAACCTTTATACAACTCCAGTAGAAGCTAAGTATTTTAATCTAGAAGAAGAAACATGTCCAAGATGAGAATGCCAAAAGTAGAAACTAGATAATGCTGAGTTGAAATGAAAAAGATGATAGGTCAACATTGGGTGCTACAACATCTGGAACCTTCAGCTCATCCAACATATAAAGTCCCCCTTGTCTACAACCTATCTTAATCAACCTCCCAAATTTTGGATCCTGTACATAACAATCAGTGAAAGAGAACAAAAATGAGTAACCAAAATCACATAGTTGACCAAAAAAGGCAAGATTCGAAATGAGTTTAGGAATATAACAAACATCTCAAAGGATCAAATTAGACATGGAGGCAGATCCAGTGCCATCTAATGGCATTGGGGTGCAATCAATAGTCATGACAGGTATAGATGACACATTGTTTAGAGACACAAAAGACTTAGGATCATATGACATGTGATATGATGCTCCAAAATCAAGAACCCATATTAGTGAAGACATACCTAACGAATTGTTATGCAAGATCAACAACTTGAGAAGTGGTCTTAGTAGTGGATGTACTAGCACCAGGAACAACAACAACATGTGATGATGGAGCTTGAAAATTTCTTTGGTTTGACTGATTAGAAGGAGGATGCCATTAAGATTGTTTTTGACTTCAATAATTTTGGACATTGTGCTTTCCAATGACCCTTCTCCTTACAATAACTGCATTCATCATGATCAACCTTTCCTTGAGACCTACTTTTTGTTAAAAGGAGCAACAAACACTGATGGGGGAGTAGAGATAATTCCTTTGTCAGAACCAAAGTTAGACTTAAGTCGTATTTCTTCTACCAACAACTCATTAACAACCACAACATCAACACTGGGAATAGGAGAACAATATAAGATTATTCCATGAAGCCCCTCAAAATCATCCCGTAGGGCCATCAAGAACTTTACAAACATTTTTGTTCTCTAAAATCAGTATACATTGGAAGCGCTTGCAAATCTGCAGGTTCATTAAAAGCCAATTGATCCCATAAATTAGACATAGCAGAATAAAAGTCTTGAATACTCATGTTATTTTGCTTAAGAGTTTGAATAACAATTTACAAATGATAGCATTTTACAAAATTAGACTGTTCATACAGCTTTTCAAATGATCCCAAACAAGCTTAGCCAAATCATACTTTACAAGTTGCATCCCTATTAGTTGCGAAACAAAATTATTGATCCAAGTAATGATCTTTGAGTTGTTTACTTCTTAGGTTTCCAACTCATTTATAGATTTCCCATTGTGTTCATTTGGAGGCTTAGTAAGAGTTCCATCAACATAGCCCTACTTTCTATTGCCTTTCAAAAAAAAATTTCATTACATCTCCAATAAGAATAACAGAGCAAAATAGATTACCGGAACCATCGTGTCGAAACAGAAACAAGTCCGCAACAAAACAGAGAAGGTTGCGATATAATAGATCTTCGTGACGGAGTTGGGGTCACGAATGCAGAGAGAGAGGCAGAACTGGGTCAAAAAACAAATTTGATACCATGTTAACATTGAGAACGTTACAGTTATTCCGAATTAGGAACCAAGCTCTTTGATAGCATGTTAACATTGAGAAGAGAAGAAACATAGTGGAGAAGAAGAAAGGGGGCTAGGTTTTATTGATAATCAGAATAAAGTATTAACAATACAAAGCATAAGAGAGAAATACATATAACAACAAAATAGCTAAACTACCCTTAATTAATATATCTAATATTATCTAACAGGTAAGACTTGTTGATAAGTTAACTCAGATGCAAATGACGTAAAATGACATACTTAATATTTCTAATATTTGAATTTTATTTTTGAATACTTATCGTCTTAAAAAATAGGATAATGATTTTTTAAATTTTGTATAATAAAAATGGTAAAGTTAAATTTCTAACCTTGAGGAATGATGTAATGATTATTGTGTGTGTGGAAGAACATAAAATTTGATGTGAGTTTTTCTAGACAACGAAAAAAAGATAAGAGGGTTTTAAATTAAATAAAAGGGTAAAATATAATTTCAAATAAAATAGTAAAGATAAAATTGAGAAGAAAAAAACAAATAGTTTATAAGCTAGCTTATTTCCCATAAGCTACTTCAAGGAACTTCTCAAAATAAGCTACTTCAAGTAACTTATGGAAAATATGTTGTCCTTAGGATCCATTATAATGATCAATGATGAAACACAAATTGATTATTTAGAACTACGATTTACGATCATGAATAATAACAAATAAAGTAAACCTAAGACGTGTAAAATTATATTATCCTCAAGGACTTATCTATGTAATATGCAAGTCCCCCTAGATATAACAAGTTCTTCCCAACATTAATTTGGGGCAACAGAACTAGGAAACTCTTTTTGTGAGAAAACCTAGGAACTCACACAGAGAAGGAAGATAGGGTTTCCTCTCCATTCTCTAAACTTTCTTCAATATATATATTCATAGTAATTAATTGGAAATAATGACTAATTAATATAATTAAAACAAATAATAATTACAATTAAAACATGACACTAATTCACATTAAAATATATAATTAAAAATCTTAAATTGTACATTTACCTTTTGAAATATCTTAATCAAAATATACAACAAAATAAACTACTAAAATAAACTTGTGAGTCAAACAAGCTTATAAGGTAGTCAAATGAGCTTATAAGTTCCTCAAAAGCCTTTGATGTAATTGTTGCCTCGTACACCAAAGATAATTGGGTCAACTGGGATCGCATTTGGGCACTCTTGAACATATATACATGTCAAGTTCTTGATTCATTTGTTTAGATTTAACATCCACGTTCTTCCTTCATTCAATTTATTACAACACGTCGAAGATTTGAGTTAGCAAAATCAGATCTTCAAGAATTATTAAAGGAATAAAGAGATAAATAAAAATGGTAAAGATTTGGTGATTTTACTCATATTGTTTAAACTCATTTTTTGACATTTAAATACTTTATTAATAATATCATTTTAAGATACAAATAAAAGGTGTTTTTTTCTTTATAATTTTCTTAAACATTTATTTTTCTCTTTATATAAGAATAACTTGAATGTATACGTTTATCACTTGCATAGCTAACAAACATTATACAAATTAGATCTTCTGTTGAAAACTAATCATATGTATCTGAAATTTTGTTTAAACTAGGTCATATAATTAAAAAAAATAAAAGTAATTCAGCAAATAATTGTAAAGTTGATGTGATTCAAATAATTTCTAACCATAAGGAATGGTGTGACAATATGACAATTGATGAGTTGACTATTGTAGTGACCCGCCTTGTCACTAAGATATCACTACTCTAAAATGTAACATTTCAGTTTTAAGTGAAAGTTCTATTAATTTGATTATGAAAGCAGTGATAAATTTTCGCGATATACATTCAACAAATCACCAATATATATATATATATATATATATATATATATATATATATATATATCATTCACATGTCCAGGTATAGTACAATTTCTTTAAATATATCTAAGACTGGACTTCACATATCCAATAAAAAAAAATCAAGGAACCAACTAAGTGTTGTTAACAAAACACAACTCTCTCACAAAATAAACTTTGACGTTATCATGTCGGCTTGGTGGCTCCAACAAATGGAAGTTCAAGATCATCACAAGCACGAACCAAACAGTACCAAATTGCAAGGATGAGTTTATGATAAAAAAGATTAACTAGTCATAGATGACAAAGATTATAAAGAAAACAATAATAGATAATCACAATCATTCTCAATAATCTATCAGTTTAACATACACTAAACAAACTAGTCATTAACTTTTCAACAATTCAAATCAATTATGCTCAAAATGATGCATGCACCTGACTCAACTCCAGAATGCAATGTGGTACCATTCAACCGAAAATAGCCTAAGCGTGTACTCATGACACTCTCACTTAGGAAAACTAGGCAACAATTGTCGAGGTCACCTTGTTGTGCACAGGCCTCTCCGCCTCCATGTTGATCAGCATGAGTCTCAAGGGAGTTCCAAATCAAGTGATATGCCCCCAAGTACTAGTATTTCTCCTCATGAAAAACCGCTGGAACTTACTGATAAAGTTTATACTATTTTCATGAAATTATGCAGTATGAAACATAAGCCCCAACAATGCATTGACCTTGGATAGTTAAAAATTCTAAGCAATACCCTTCCCTCTCCAAGGACGCTAATAATTTTTAAACTAATCCCATTCGTTCTCCAGGGATATCCAAATAGGATCACTGCACCCCAATATGTACATACACAACACACATCCATCTCAATGACATCATCAATCTCAATATCATCTCATCTGAATGTCATCAACACAATCTCATCTGAATGTCATCAACATCATCTCATCTTAATATCATCAACATCACAAGGAATCACATTCCACACATATTCATATAAACTCATCCATATCAATGACATCATCAATATCAACATCATCTCATCTCCATGTCATCAACTTCACAAGCAATCACATTCCACACATATATACATATAAACTTATGCCTAGGATTCACATTCCCCAGGTCTTCAGACAACATAAATCACATATAATAATAATTCATAACACCATAAGACATTTTAAATTAAAGAGGAGAACTATGGTATAAAAAAATTCCAATCATTCCAGAAACAATATCATTCACAATTTCATTCATCAATCACAAATATATCACATCCCATTAGTTTAAAACACCATTTTTCTTGAAAATCAGCATGCAACAGGGACAAACATACAATCCCATGATTGGGTTCCTTGACCCTAACTATGGTATCAAAACTATAAACTCCTCTTACTTATCTATATCTTCCTGTTAGCTCCTCCCAATGTTGTTTTGAGATCTCTTAGATTCACGTCTGTCGGTCCAAATGTAGAGCTCTCTATATATACCAAATCGAAGACAATTTAGTATAGATTCCAAAGACAAAGTTAATATTAACATTCAAGGTCAAATACCCATTCAATTTTAAAAGGGCTAAAATGGTGTTTTTTGGGGGTCCACATCAAAGAGACGTCATTTTGAAATTCCAATCTCACCAATGTAATCAGGGTTCAACAAAGGTCACAAAAACAAAATCAATTTCATAAAAAGCAACTCTTATAATGTCTCATTTTCAAAGGTTTTCAAAGGAAACGTAAAAAATCCAATAATGGCACCCAAATCACATGAGATACACGGATAAACTCAAAATAACTAGGAGAAGGCATAAAAATCATGGTTACCTTAAAGAATTTGCGAAGGGAGGGTCAAGGGCTCCATTCTCTACCGAACCCATGAGTTGGGTTTTTGAAGATTCCGCTATGATTAAAGGCTTCCTCTTTGTGTGGTGGTTTGGTGGAAAGCGGTGTCAGCTCGTGGTTGTCACTGGTGGTCATGGATGGTGGAGGAGGAAGTTCTAGGGTTAGGTGAGGGTTTGAGGAAAATAGGGGGTGAAAAACATGTGTTTTTACATTGTTGATGTATTTATAACTTGCAAGACTTGCTTAGCAAGCTTGTATCACTAAGTGAAATTTAACTTTTGGTGCTAAGTGAGACATTTAGCACTAAGTAAAGTTTTCCTGCTGGTTGAAATTGCCTTTAGCGAGATGGTGTCACTAAGCATATTATTTCTTTTGGGAAGAATTGCACTTAGCGAGTTGCTGTCGCTAAGCAAGCTGTTTAGATATTTTATTTTTGCAAATCCCAACGGTCAAAACCTGCAGACTGGGGTTGCAAAGCTATACTCAAAGTTTGAAGGCGATCCAACGGTTAATAAGTTTGAGATTGTGGTTTTACTAAAACATGTTTTGGGTCAATCTCGAAATCAGACAGTTCCAGCATAGATCAATCAAACTCCATATAACCTAACATCCACACCAAGCAACTGCACAAGGGTAATTCACCCAAAACTTCAACTAATCCAAATTAATCAAGCAGTTAAATAATACAAGAAATGCATCAAACATCTATTTTCAGTTATTAAAATTTTAGGGCGTTACAATTCTTTAAACCTTATAGAAAATTCTTCCTTGAAATTTACGTGACTTGAACAAGGCTGGATAAGCTTCTCGCATTTGACTCTCTAGTTCCCACATTGTGTCCTCTCATGATGTACCTCCCTAGACCACCTTGACTAGTGGAATCTCTTTCCCTCTTAATTGCTTTGTTCGCCTATCCTCAATCCTTAAAGGCAATGTTTCATATGTCAAGTTCTCCTTTACTTGAACGTCATCTAATACGACCACATGTAATGGATCATGGATATACTTATTGTAGAAGCAAAGCTTCATGATGAATCAAGATTGATTCAAAGATGTTTTGATGATAACAAAGGTGATGGCAAAAAGCTCAAAGGTCAATCAAAGAATGAGTTCAAGATGTTCAAGATAGAATCAAGAACACTTCATGATTCAAGAGGAAAGTTGAAGAACACTTCAAGATTCAAGAGGAAAGTTGATTTCAAGAATCAAGAATCAAGATTCAAGGATCAAGCTTTCAAGAATCAAGATCAAGATTCAAGACTTAAGATTCAAGAATCAAGAGAAGGCTTAATCAAGATAAGTATGAAAAGGTTTTTTCAAAAACTGAGTAACACATGGATTTTTCTCAAAACATGTTTACCAAAGAGTTTTTACTCTCTGGTAATCGATTACCAGATTATTGTAATCGATTACCAGTAGCAAAATGGATTTGAAAAAGTTTTCAAATGAATTTACAACGTTCCAATTGATTTCAAAAAGCTGTAATCGATTACAATGTTTTGGTAATCGATTACCAGTGCCTTTGAACATTGAAATTCAAATTCAAATGTGAAGAGTCACATCCTTTCACATAAAAGCTTTGTGTAATCGATTACACTAATTTGGTAATCGATTACCAGTGACAGTTTCTGAACAAATCAAAAGATGTAACTCTTCAAATAGTTTTTGACTTTTTCAAATTGGTTTTAAGTTTTTCTAAAGGTCATAACTCTTCTAATGGTTCTCTTGACCATACATGAAGCGTCTATAAAAGCAATGCTTTGTTTTGCATTTCATACATCTATCTTTTCCAATTCATTCTTTAAAAAAGCAATTTTTTCCACATTGATTTCTGAGTCTCTTTGAACTTCTTCTTCTTCTTCTTCCTTTTGGCAAAAGCTTTCCAAAGTTTTCTGGTTTTCCAAACCTTGAAACTTGTGCTATTCATTCTTTTCATTCCCTTCTCCCTTTGCCAAAAAGAATTCGCCAAGGACTAACCGCCTGAATTCTTTTTGTGTCTCTCTTCTCCCTTTTCTAAAAGAACAAAGGACTAACCGCCTGAATTCTTTTGTGTCTCCCTTCTCCCTTGTCAAAGAATTCAAAATGACACAGTCTGAGAATTCTTTTGATTCTTCCCTTTCCCTTATACAAAAGTTTTCAAAGGACTAACCTCCTGAGAATTCTTTTGTATCCCCATTCACAAAGTATCAAAGGTTTAACCGCTTGATATCTTTGTCTTAACACATTGGAGGGTACATCCTTTGTGGTACAAGTAGAGGGTACATCTACTTGGGTTGTTGACTGAGAACAAGAGAGGGTACATCTCTTGTGGATCAGTTCTAGTGGAGGGTACATCCACTAGGTTCAAAGAGAACAAGGGAGGGTACATCCCTTGTGGATCTTTGCTTGTAAAAGGATTTTTACAAGGTTGAAAGAAATCTCAAGGACCGCAGGTCGCTTGGGGACTGGATGTAGGCACAGGTTGTTGCCGAACCAGTATAAAAACTCTTGTGTGTTTGTCTCCTTCTTCCCTACTCTTTTACTTTCTGCTATGCATTTTAATTTCCATTTTACTTTTGGTTAAGTTTCTCTTCTACTCCTTATTCTCTTAACAACATAGTAAAAGCCTTAGAAGAGTAAATTTTTAATTAGTAAAGGTTTAGGAATAATTAATTCAACCCCCTCTTCTTAATTATTTTGAGGCCACTCGATCCAACACTTATGGAGTTGAGAAACATGAAAGAAATTGTGGAGGTTAAAAAGAGACGAGGGTAATGCAATTTGATATGCCACAGTGCCGAATTTTTTGAGAATTTGGAAGGGACCGATAAAATGAGGTGTGAGCTTTCGAGATTTCAAAGCTCGATGAACCCCAGTCCACAGGGTGACTCTCAAGAATACATGATCACCAACCTCGAATTCCAGGTCTTTCCTCCTCTTGTCCTGTTAACTTTTCTGCCTGCTTTGAATAGTCCTCATCATTTCTTGGATCAACTTGACCTTCTTAGTGGTATGTTGTACCACTTCAAGTCCTAAGGTGAGGTTCTCTTCGGGTTCTAAGCACAGGGGTGTCCTAAACCTTCTACCATACAAAGCTTCGTAGGGAGCCATGCCAATGGTAGAATGAAAACTATTGTTATAGGTGAACTCTATCAATGGAAAAAAATTCTCCCAACTCCCCTTTTGTTCTAGTCACATGCTTTTTAAAGGTCCTCTAGTAACTGAATTGTCTATTCAGTCTGGCCATCAGTTTGAGGGTGATAAGCTAAACTTAGCCTAAGCTTGGTTCCTAATGCTTTGTTTTGACTCTCCCAAAACCTAAAGGTAAAT
Organism: Glycine soja; assembly: GCF_004193775.1. Taxonomy (NCBI): domain Eukaryota; kingdom Viridiplantae; phylum Streptophyta; class Magnoliopsida; order Fabales; family Fabaceae; genus Glycine; species Glycine soja. The sequence goes on along the minus strand of NC_041002.1, from coordinate 19,629,079 downwards.
CGAGGATCTCTATCAGACACTATGCTAGACGGCATACCATGTAATCTGAAAATCTCACTAATATACAGGGAAGTCAACTTCACTAAGGAAAACCTGATATTGATGAGGATAAAGTGAGCAGACTTGGTCAGTCTGTCAACAATAACATAGATAGAATCTAAACCTTTGGGGCAATCTTACAATGAAATCCATAGAGATATTGTCCCACTTCCACTAGGGTATCTCTAAGGGTTGTAACTTGCCCGAGGGTCTCTGGTGTTCTATCTAAACCTAGATAGAATCTAAACCTCTGGGGGTGCTAGGCAGACTAAACATGGGTGGATGCTAAAATTACTTTTATACCCTTCCTAATATCCTAATACATCTTGGTAGCACTAGGGTGGATGCTCTAGTTTCTCCCATGTCTTTCCGCTAAGATCATCTTCCTAATCTCGGGTACATTGGGGACACAGATTCTATCTCAAAGTCTCAAGACTCCATCTGATTTCACATTGAAGCTACTATCTTTCCCTAACACTATGGCTTCTAACTGAGTTCTCAAAAAAGGATTAGACTTCTAGCCCTTTCTGATCTCTCCTAGCAACTCACTAGGAATTCTCAAAGCTCCCAGTCTTACATTGTTAGGGGTAACCTCACACACAAGGCTAAGGTCCCTAAATTGTTCTAGGAGATCCAACTCCCTAATTATTAGGGCAGATATATGTAGGGATTTCCTACTCAAAGCATTAGCCACTACATTGGCTTTACTGGGATGATAGCTAAGCTCAAAATCATAGTCCTTAAGAAATTCTAACCATATCCTTTGATGCATGTTCAACTCTTTTTGACTAAACAGATACTTAAGGCTTTTATGATTGCTAAACACTTCAAACGTGGAGCCGAATAGGTAATGCCTCCCCATCTTAAGAGCAAAAACTACAATAGCTAACTCCAGATCACGGGTAGGATAATTCTTCTCCCGAGTCTTGAGTTGTCTAGAAGCATAGGCCACTACCTAGTTGTTCTGCATCAACACTCTGCCTAAACTAATCTTTGATGCATCACAATAAAAATCAAAGGGTTCTCTTGGGTTAGGCAAAACTAACATGGCCACGATCGTTAACTTTTCATTAAGTGTTTGGAAACTATGCTCACATTGGGCATCCCACACAAAAGCTTGACCTTTACGAGTCAACTATGTCAAAGGCAAGGCTAACTTGGAGAAACCTTCTATCTTAGAGGGATCTACAGCTATACCGCCTTGGGATATCACATGTCCAAGGAAACTAACTTTCTCTAACCAAAACTCGCACTTGGACAATTTAGCATAAAGCGGTCGGTCTCTAAGGATTTACAACATAATCCTTAAGTGATCTTCATGCTCCTCTCTAGTCTTGAAGTATACCAAAATATCATATATGAATAGTAACACAAAACTATCAAGATAAGGGTGAAAGATTCTATTCATGTAATCTATAAACACACCAAGGGCATTAGTCACACTGAAAGGCATGACTAGATACTCATAGTGACCATAACAGGTCCTAAAGGCAGTCTTCAGGATATCCTCAGACTTCACTCGGATCTGATGGTAACTTGACCTAAGGTCTATCTTGCTAAACACATAAGTTCTTATCACCTGGTCCGTATGGTCATCTATTCTAGGCAAATGGTACTTGTTCTTGATCATCACCTTATTCAACTGGCGATAGTCTACACACAACCTCATGGTTCCATCTTTCTTCTTCACTAACAACACTGGCACTCCCCGTGGAGACATGTTGGGTCTCATGAACTACTACCCAAAAACTCTTCTATTTGTTTCTTAAGCTCGAATAACTCTATAAGAGATGTAGAAGCAAAGCTTCATGGTGAATCAAGAGTGATTCAAAGATGTTTTGATGATAACAAAGATGATAACAAAAGATGATGACAAAGGTGATGACAAAAAGCTCAAAGGTCAATCAAAGAATGAGTTCAAGAAGTTCAAGATAGAATCAAGAACACTTCAAGATTCAAGAGGAAAGTTGAATTCAAGAATCAAGAATCAAGATTCAAGAGATCAAGGTTCAAGACTCAAGATTCAAGAATCAAGAAAAGGCTATTCAAGAATCAAGAAAAAGCTTAATCAAGATAAGTATGAAAAGGTTTTTTCAAAAAACTGAGTAGCACATGGATTTTTCTCAAAACATGTTTACTAAAGAGTTTTTACTCTCTGGTAATCGATTACCAGATTATTGTAATCGATTACCAGTAGCAAAATGGATTTGAAAAAGTTTTCAAACTAAATTTACAACGTTCCAATTAATTTCAAAAAGTTGTAATCGATTACAATGTTTTGGTAATCGATTACCAATGCCTTTGAACGTTGAAATTCAAATTCAAATGTGAAGAGTCACATCTTTTCACATAAAAGCCTTGTGTAATCGATTACACTGATTTGGTAATCGATTACCAGTGATTGTTTCTGAATAAATCAAAAGATGTAACTCTTCAAAAGGTTTTTGACTTTTTCAAAATGGTTTTAAGTTTTTCTAAAAGTTATAACTCTTCTAAATGGTCCTCTTGGCTAGACATGAAGAGTCTATAAAAGCAAGACTTTGATTTGCTTTTCAACATACTTTTTCAATCAATCTATTACAATTCTTTACAAGCCTTGAATCTCTTTGAACTTCTTCTTCTTCTTTGTGCCAAAAGCTTTCCAATGTTTTCTGGTTTTCTGAACCTTGAAAACTTGTGCTATTCATTCTTTTCATCTCTTCTCCCTTTGCCAAAAAGCATTCTCCAAGGACTAACCGCTTGAATTCTTTTTGTGTCTCTCTTCTCCCTTTTCCAAAAGAACGAATGACTAACCGCCTGAATTCTTTTGTGTCTCCCTTCTCCCTTGTCAAAGAATTCAAAATGACACAGTCTGAGAATTCTTTTGATTCTTTCCTTTCCCTTATACAAAAGTGTTCAAAGGACTAACCGTCTGAGAATTCTTTTGTATCCCCATTCACAAAGTATCAAAGGTTTAACCGCCTGAGATCTTTGTCTTAACACATTGGAGGGTACATCCTTTGTGGTACAAGTAGAGGGTACATCTACTTGGGTTGTTGACTGAGAACAAGAGAGGATACATCTCTTGTGGATCAGTTCTAGTGGAGGGTACATCCACTAGGTTCAAAGCGAACAAGGGAGGGTACATCCCTTGTGGATCTTTGCTTGTAAAAGGATTTTTACAAGGTTGAAAAGAAATCTCAAGGACCGCAGGTCGCTTGGGGACTGGATGTAGGCACGGGTTGTTGTCGAACCAGTATAAAAACTCTTGTGTGTTTGTCTCCTTCTTCCCTACTCTTTTACTTTCTACTGTGCATTTTAATTTCCGCTTTTACTTTTGGTTAAGTTTCTCTTCTACTCCTTATTCTCTTAAAAACATAGTAAAAGCCTTAGAAGAGTAAATTTTTAATTAGTAAAGGTTTAGGAATAATTAATTCAACCCCTCCTTCTTAATTATTCTGAGGCCACTCGATCCAACAAGAGACATCCTATAAGGGGCTACAAATATGAGTTCAACACTAAGTACCCTATAGATCTATAGAAAACTCTATCTCTCTCTCTTAGGTAGTAAATCAGATATATCCTCAGGAAACTCTCTAACAACTAGGAGGTCACTGATGGAAACCTTGGTCTTTAATTCTAGGTTACACAGGATCATGTACACTTGGGAATATTCTTTCAAAGATGTCACAACTTGGTTGACAGAGATGAACATCCTATCCCTACTCACTTCAGAATCACCAAGCACCACAATTTTATCAAAATAGTTTAATAAGACATGGTTGGAAGATAACCAACCCATACCCAGAATAACATCAATTTGGGTTAGAGGTAAACCAATATGATCAATCAAGAGTTTTCTACCAAAAATCTCTACAGGACAATTTAAACACACATCAGAAGTTAACACATAACCACTAGTTGGGGTCTTTACCACAAGATCACCATTGAACGAAGACACAAAAAACTTAAGTTTCTCCACACACGAGGAAGATGTAAATGAATGGATCACATCAGAATCGAATAGCACAAGTAAGGGATTCCCACTTGTGAAACATTTACCTTGGATTAGATCTTTGGATTTCGAAGCTTCCACTCCATTAAGAGTAAATAATCTTCCCATGGCCTTCAAACGTCCAGTTTGGTCATTCAAACTTCCACCATTATGCTCCTTCTTGGAATAGGGGAAGTCTCTTTGAATACGTCCCTTCTATCTTCAATTGAAACAGGTTATGTCTTTGTCTGCACAATTTGAAGAAATATGGCCTAGCTTACCACACTTGTAACAATTGATCTAAGTCGAGAAAGTAGTTGGTTTGCTACTACTATCTCCAAAAAACCCCGTAGCAGCAGTGTTCTAATTATTGGGGCGATTACCATATTGCTTGGGAGAGGTCACGTATGGTTTTCCCTGATTTTGGGATCCATGCTTCTTGTTCTTCATTGGGCCCGTATTCCAATAATACAATGCCCTATCTCGGGAGTCTTCATCCCAAGTTCTACACATGTTTACCAACAGTGGGAATTGACGAACACCTTGATAATTCATAGCTTGCTTCACCTTAGGTCGCAAGCCATTCAAAAACTTCACACACTTTGAGCTTTCACCATTTCTTCCTTGGTAATGAGGGAAGTACCTCACCAGCTCTTTGAACTTGGCTGCATATTCATCTACAATCATACTTCCTTGCTTAAGCTCCAGGGATTCCATTTCCTTCTCATTCCTAACATCTTCAGGGAAAAATTTCTATAGAAATACTCTCTTGAAGGTTTCTTAGGTCATAACTTGACCTTCAGCCTCCAAGCATTGGCAAGTGTTCTCCAACCAATACTCAACTTTTTCTACCAGAGTATACATGCCAAAAGCAACCTTGTGCTCCTCTGGATATGCCATCACTCTAAAGATTTTCTCAATCTCTCGTGTCCAGTTTTGGGCACCATCACGATTGTATCCTTAATTGAAAGCAGGAGGATTGTTTTACTTAAATATTAATTTCGGTGTGCTAATTAATTAAATTGTTTACATGATTAAATTTACTTAAGTTTTAAGTTTGTCTGATAATTTAATATTTGTGAAATTTTACTTATAAATAATTCTTTACAGATAAATATTAACTAATCAACTAGTATAGATTTTTATTTTTCAAGGGTTATAAAATTTAATTGCATTACATTAAAATTACACTATGTTAACTAAATTTGGACAACCTAAAACCCTAACCCTAACTCCTAATTACACGACACTTAACCCCTAAACTCTCCTATGCTTGACACCTAAACCAACATCTAAGCCTAATGCACGATCACTTTGTGACACTTGGATTCTCACCAAACTACCCCAAACCCCACGACCACCCTCACCCAAAACACACTCACATTTTACTAATCACCCGATCTCTCAGTCTCTCTCTCACTTAAAAGAAAATTTTGGTGACATTTTGCTCTCTTGGGAGCTGCTGGCCGAGAGAACAAGGAGCAAAGGAGGGAAACTTGCCATTTTTCCATCGTTGGTGGTTGCATGTAAGCTTGGATTCAACGTCCTCACCATATTTAGTGTATTTCATCCTTATTTTTGTTTCTTGAAAAATTGCTAGTAAAAATAACAAACATTTGGATGATATTTAATGTTATAGAATTTTAAATGGTGAAATAATAGTTGTGTGTGTGTGGCATCCTTGAATGGATAAGTTCTCTGGAAATTTAATTCCAGGCTTAAGATGTGTTTTAGGCTTAAAAAGCCTTGATCAAACATCCAATAAACCAAAGTCAAACTAGTCAAAGTAAGAGAATCTCTTCATTAGTGGCATTTTGGTCATTATGCAATTTTTTAGGCTAAATTTTATTTTGAGTCTTAAAAAAATATTTTATTTATAATTAATAATTTTCATGAAGTTAGTTCAAGAAAATATATTATCATGCATTAATAATCAATTTATTGAGCTTTATTAGTGTTTTAATAATAGAAAATTCATTTTAATCTAGATTTGAGTGATTCTAAATGCATAGGATTTATAAAATTAAATGTGACAAGATGGTTTATATACTGGGGTAAAATTAATTAAAATAGGATGGTTTTGAGATCCCCAAAACCCCTTTTAAAAAATTCACATGCGTGTGGTATTTTGTCACCACTTGAAAATATACTTTTAACATTGTTAGTTTAACATCAATTTTTTTAAAATTAATGTTAACAAAAGAACGATATCATGTTTGTAAATAAAAGGACTTTGTTAACATCAGTTTCTTAAAATTTGATGTTGTGTATTGCTCTTAACATCGGTTTTGATCTAAAATGATGTTGTTTAATGACAAAAATTCAATCTAAAATTTGAAAGAAAATCTGCTTAGGTAAAGTCAATATATACCCTGTGAGAGCGAACCTTACCTTTGCGTTAGTGTAGAAAAGGATAGCAAGTTAGGAATAAGCTTCATTAAGAGAATTTTTTTTATTAGAGGCATATAATATTAACTATAGAGTGATAAGTTAGCATGAGAATAGACAAAGGAGTTTATAGTCTTTGCTTAGCATACTCTACACTGAGTGAATTTCGGGGACGAAATTCCTAAAATGGTGGAGTATTATGACACCCCAAAATTTTGACCCACTAAGTAAACATAAGGGAGTTTGTTAGGATTTATTTTCTTAATAAGAAAAGACGTGTCTTGAAATTGATTAATAATTAATTGAGTAATTAAAGATGGTTGTGAGTCTGTCTTGAAATTGATTGTATGCATGTTTTTCTTCTTCTTTTTTCTTTGTTTATTCTTTGGGAGAGCTTCAAATACAAAGGATACTCTACCCAATTTTTTTAGAATTTCTATACAAGTGTTATTTTCAAAATTTTGAACCCCAATGGTTAAGAGGCTAGCTGAAATTTTGGGTTCTCTGGACCAACCACAGTGTTTTGAACTTTTCTCAAAATATACCCATTGTGAGAAGAGACCATTTTGAGGCTCATCCATGACATTCAAAATGGTTTCCCTATTGGGCATTGCGTGTCTGATAGTGTGTAGTTTTTATCACTTTTGAGATTCTCTGGTGATCATCTTGAAAATTTGATTGTTGAAGCTTAAACTAGAGATAAAATTATTATTAACTATGTATATTGGAAAAATTACAGAGGTTATCTTCAAATTTTGAAAGGCCATGGAAAACAAGTAGTTGTTGGAAGGTTGTCATTGGAAGTCAGAAAAAAAAGGGTTTGAATGAAAAGTTTACTGAGAATTACAAAGATAGAATTTTGGTACGTTTTTTTTTCCTTGTTGAAAAGATATTTTTGTGAGCTTTAACTAGAAAAATTACCATCCAATTTTGTTTGGGAAGTGAGAAAATCATCTTTATGTTTGTTTGAAAAGTTTCAATTTATAAAATTATTTTCTATATTGAGCCTTGAATCTGTCATGTTTCCTATGACTTAGGGGTTTAAGCGTTGTGCATTGTTTGTGATAAATTGGCTATTTTTGACTAAGTGTGACTTGGTGTAATTATTGCTTGATATATGTATTTGAGATAATGTAGGAACACACATAACACACAATCAACGTAGGAGTGATCCACAAGAGATGTACCCTCTCTTGTTCTCAGTCAACAACCCAAGTAGATGTACCCTCTACTTGTACCACAAAGGATGTACCCTCCAATCTGTTAAGACAAAGATCTTAGGCGGTTAAACCTTTGATACTTTGTGAATGGGGATACAAAAGAATTCTCAGGCGGTTAGTCCTTTGAACACTTTTGTATAAGGGAATGGGAATAATCAAAAGAATTCTCAGACTGTTTTGTTTTGAATTCTTTGACAAGGGAGAAGGGAGACACAAAAGAATTCAGGCGGTTAGTCATTCCTTCTTTTGGAAAAGAAAGAAGAGAGACACAAAAAGAATTCAGGCGGTTAGTCCTTGGCGAATTCTTTTTGGCAAAGGGAGAAGGGAATGAAAAGATGAATAACACAAGTTTTCAAGGTTTAGAAAACTAGAAAAACTTTGGAAAGCTTTTGGCACAAAGAAGAAGAAGAATTTAAAAGAGATTCAAGGCTTGTAAAGAATTGTAATAGATTGATTGAAAAAGTATGTTGAAAAGCAAATCAAAGCCTTGCTTTTATAGACTCTTCATGTCTGGCCAAGAGGACCATTTAGAAGAGTTATAACTTTTAGAAAAACTTAAAACCAATTTGAAAAAGTCAAAAACCTTTTGAAGAGTTACATCTTTTGATTTATTCAGAAACAATCACTGGTAATCGATTACCAAATCAGTGTAATCGATTACACAAGGCTTTTATGTGAAAGGATGTGACTCTTCACATTTGAATTTGAATTTCAATGTTCAAAGGCACTGGTAATCGATTACCAAAACATTGTAATCGATTACAACTTTTTGAAATTAATTGGAACGTTGTAAATTCAATTTGAAAAGTTTTTCAAAACAATTTTGCTACTGGTAATCGATTACAGCACTCTGGTAATCGATTACCAGAGAGTAAAAACTCTTTGGTAAACATGTTTTGTGAAAAATTCATGTGCTACTCAGTTTTTGAAAAATCCTTTTCATACTTATCTTGATTCTTGAGTCTTGAATCTTGAATCTTGATTCTTGAAGCTTGATCCTTGAATCTTGATTCTTGAATTCATCTTTCTTCTTGAATCTTGAAGTGTTCTTCAACTTTTCCTCTTGAGTCTTGAATTGTTCTTGATTCCTTTTTGAACATCTTGAACTCATCCTTTGATTGACCTTTGAGCTTTTTGTCATCACCTTTGTCATCATATTTTGTTATCATCAAAACATTTTTGAATCACTTTTGATTCACCATGAAGCTTTGCTTCTACAATCTCCCCCTTTTTGATGATGACAACTTCTGAAATCAAGAAGCACACACACAATTTTTCCTAGTCGATCACTCACATAAATTCTCCCCCTTTGTTTTTGAATTTATGCCTATCTTAAAATTAAGTTGATTACTCATGTGAGTTCTTGATTTAACCCTTATTTCTCTCCTCCTTTGGCATAAACAAAAAGCCAAAGTGCGTAACAAATATAAAACATACATAAATGACTAATCATACAAGAGAATAGAGAACACTTAAACAAGATAAATTCATCAAACTTAGAAAGGTAAGAAATATAGAAACCATACATAAATGTCATACAAAAGAATAGAAAACAATCAAACAAGATAACTTAACCATTCATCAATCTTAGAAAGATAATACTTCATAGAATGTCATATAATCCAGAAAGTCATTCATAATATTCAAATAAAACATATATGAATAATTTAAAAAAATATAAAACACAATATCAAATGTAAGTACATACCACTAGTCATATATTATTAAAGTAATTAAGTTTAAAACACATAATCATAAACAACCAAGAGCAAGTCAATATAATCATCATGTTCAGTCATACTAATCAAATAATAAAAGAAATATTAAGTATTCAAATGTCATAAAAGCATACCCAAGTACAAGGATTAGAAACAAAATATAATCATTAAACAAGAAAAGAGAAGCTTATAGAAATCAAACACGATAATAAATTATCCTCACATTATAATAGAAGCATAGGTGCATAAATAACAAATAAGTCATAAGTTATCAAAACACAAAATCATTTGTTTAAGTAGCCCACATTCATGTCCATCTTCTGAATTATTCCATAAATCAACTTGGCCGTATCCAGAGTGATATTTGATGTGTGTGAGGTAGGGACCAAGTTTGAGAAAGAAAGCACGCTCCAAGTCTGAGCAATGGTTGTCAGGTTCTTTTTGAGGATCTTCAATGGCAAGCCATCAACATTAAGCTCAAATCCCCCCTAGGATATAGAGCTTGGCTGCCAATTCCTGAGGATCAGGCCTCAGAAGTGCAAACCTAGAATAAGCAGATAATGTTTCCCCCTCCTTAATGATCACAGGGGTCTTCAAGAATGTGTTGAGGGCATCTTCGTCAACTTCACTAGATGACCTCTGACCCTCACCTGTTTTAGTGATTTATCCTCTGGATCATAGAGGTTAGCATAGAATTCTTTTACAATGGCAACATCAATGCTGCCTTCTTCAAAGTTGGTCAACTCTTCATGCCTATTTCTTCTCTAAAGTCTTCTTTGAAATCATTGAACTCGGTGTGGTATATCACCACATTTCTCTCTAGAAGTATCTTTCTAGGCACCACTATGTCTGTGTACCTTTACTAGGCCTCTGGAGAAGTGAACCTTGATCTGTCATATCGGACCTGGGAAGGTGTGGTAGGTGCCTTTCTCTTCTTTGATGCCATATGAAAGAAATAAGATCAAACAACAAAGTTAAAATAGGATTATTCAACAAAAACAAAAAAATAAAACTAAAAACTGGACTGGGCGCTTAGCGCAGCATGCTGGGCTTAGTGCACCTTATGCAAATTTACTCATGGGCTAAGTGCGATAGACATGCGCTTAGCCTGAAGACACAGAAAATGTTTTTCTGCAGATTAGGCTTAGTGCAGCATGCTAGGCATAGCCTAAATCTACAATTTTTGAAACAATAGAGGACTTAAGCTTAGCGCAGCAGGGCACGCTTAGCTCAGCCTCACCAAAATGACACTCAGGCTTAGCGCACAGGGCACGCTTAGCCTGATTACAAAAACTTAAAAACAGTAAGAGAGTTGAGCTTAGCCCATCAGGGCACGCTTAGCTCAACCTCCATGAAACATAACAAGGGCTTAGCGCAGTAGGCTGCGCTTAGCCTTATACAAAGGTTGAAAAATAGAAGCAAAGTGGCGCTTAGCCTAATAGGTCAGGCTTAGCGTGGATCCAAAAAAAAAATCTAAGTGTCTGACACACTAGTGACGCTTAGGGCACAAACGCGCTTAGCGTACTCATCGTTTTTGTTCATCAGGATGACTTACACTCTCCCATAATAGGACGGCACAAATCTTTCTCTCAAAACTCTCTTCATGTCTTGCCAAGTATTAATCAAAGGCCTTCTCATCCTCTCAACATCACTCCTCCTTTGATTCCACCACACTAAGGCATATCCCTCAAACTCCAGGGAGGTCAATTTGATCTTTTTTTCTTCATTGTAGTTGTAGCAAGCAAAGAATTGCTCAACCTTCATCCTCTATTTCCTTTTACCACTATTGCTTTTTTTCAATTCGTATGCAGAACCTTGAAGCTCAAAATCAAGAAGTATTCAATGTGAAATATATCACAAATCAAAACTCAACTCAAGAAGACAAGAAAAGAAATACTCTAAGACAAAACTAAGGGATTTTAAAGACAAACAAAAATACTGAAAGGAATACTCAAAAGGAATGTCAAGGAAGACAAACTAAAAGAATCCAGAATGAAGAAAAGGATTGTCCAAAAATTGAACTATACTAGATATAAATAACAAACAAGACACATTTGTTTTTTTTTTTTAATAGAAGTTTGTAAAAACAAGAAAGACTCTGAAAGAATTTTTTTTTTTTTTCATTTTTTCTCCTTTTTTTATCTCTGCACTTTTTTTGGCAAATAATTCAAATATGTGATTGGGAAAATCTAAATCTAGACTGTAATAGAATTTGCCTCCAAATCTGAAAACTGGATTTCTTTCTTTTTTTACTTCTTTATTTCCTCTTTTTTTGCATAAATCTTAATACTATATTTATAAAAAAAAGATAAAAATATATTGATACTAGATATACTTCAGAAAAGAAAGATAGACTCAAAGAAATAAAAAAAGGAAGATAAAATAATAATATAGAGTTAAACAAAAAAGTGACAGAACAAACAAGGAGGAAACATGCATGAAACAGAAAACACAAAGGATAGACAACACCTGATTTCAAGAACCAAAGCTCTAGTACCAATTGATGGAACCCTGATTTGCGGATCCAATTTTTAGCTTCAGCAAATTGGGGAACCAATTTGGGCTTTATGAAATTGCGAAAAATAAAAGGAAAAAGTGGAATTAGAGAAGAAGATGGAAAGAACGATGCCACAATCTTGAAAGATTGATAAGTTGAGGATGATTTGCCACAAAGAATAGAATTCTTTGATAAGAACCTAAGGTTTCACACAAGAACCAAGAGAGACACTCTCTTAACTGTGTCTAATATGAAAATTTCAAAACTGCCAACAAAGTATTTTAAGGAGTCTATTAATAACTCCTACTAATAATCCTAAATTAGGCCTAAGGTCCAACAACTAATATAATAATTAAAAGACTTAAAAATAACAATAAAAAGGTAGCAACCGATTACAAGTCCAAAAATAGGCCCAAAAATATAATAAACAACGAAAATAAATCTTATTCTAAAAGTTGACTAAAATAAATGAGCCTCACTTCTTCTTCTCTTTCCTCCCTGGGAGAATTTAATGTCTGGCTAGGCTCTTCTTGAAATCTCTTACTCCTTGCTCAAGTGATTGGTCCATCCATGTTGAGCCCACCTAAGCTAAACTATTCCTCCTTCGAAAGTCCTCTATCAAATCGTCTAGTAAATATGTAAAATAAAGCTCTAAAATAGTTTTTCATGCAAACACTTGGTATGAAAAGAATGACAGAAAATGCTAAGAGAATGCTTAATAAAACTGTTAAGGAGAGACGTAGAAACACTTGATCTACATGTGCTTCGTGTCCTCGACAGAAGTGACACTTAAGGAATATTTTGTGTGGACCTTCTATTCCCTTATGTTATGTCCTTTCCTTAAATTCAAAATGTTAACAAGTCAAATGAAGAGAGGAAAATTTAATTTTTATGATTGAGATTGCGTGTACTTCAATTTTTGGTTGGCATAACCTTTTCATACTACGTTGGATGTAATGAAGGCATGTATGAGACTTATGCCAATTGCACGCGAGTGTTAATCATACCTAGTGTATAATGTGGAAGCAATGACTTCCAAGATTATTTTGATGATGCCAAAGAATCAAGAGTTAAGCAAGTTCCAAAGAATCAGGCTTCAAGAATCAAGTCTCAAAGAATCAAGATTCATGAACAATTAAGTTTCAAGATTCAAGAACAATCAAGATCAAAATTCAAGATTCAAGAGAAGTTGATTTCAAGATTCAAGAGAGGAAATCGAGAAGCAACAGTCAAGACTTCACAAGGAAATTATTTTTTCAAAAAATCCAAACATAGCACAATTTTGTTTTACAAAAGAGTTTTCTAAAAAATTTTCTAAGTTACCAGAGTATTTACTCTCTGGTAATCGATTACCAGTGACCAAATTTGATTTCAAAATGTTTTTAACTGATTTGCAACGTTCCAAAATATTTTTCAAATGGTGTAATCGATTACACTATATTGGTAATCGATTACCAGTGTATCTGAACGTTGGAATTCAAATTCAATTATGAAGAATCACAACTTTTCATAAAATGCATTGTGTAATTGATTACATGATTATGGTAATCGATTACCAGTGATAACTTTTGAATAAAAGGTCAAAAGTTGTAACTCTTGACATGATTTTCCCAAGGTTATAACTCTTCCAATGGTTTTCTTGACCAGACATGAAGAGTCTATAAAAGTAAGACCTTGACTTGCATTCAATAGAACTTTTACAACTCTTTAACAATTTTTGAGAACTTCTAAGAGTTATTTTCTACTCATCTCTCTTCTTGTTCTTCCTTTGCCGAAAAGCTTTCTATGTTTTGTTTTTCCAAACCTTGTTTTTCTGCAAGTGAAAATTCTATAGAAAACAAAAGTGTGCTATCTTTTCTTCTCTTCTCCCTTTGCCAAAAGAATAGAAGGACTAACCGCCTGAATTCTTTTGTGTCTCCTTTCTCTCTTTCCAAGAGAATTCAAAGGACTAACCGCCTGAGAATTCTTTTGATTCTTCCCTTCCCCTTAAAAAAAAGATTTCAAAGGACTAACCACCTGAGATATCTTTTGTTTCCCCTTACAAAGATTCAAAGGACTAACCACCTGAGAATCCTTTGTGGCACAAGTAGAGGGTACATCTACTTGGGTTGTTATACTGAGAATAAGAGAGGGTACATCTCTTGTGGATTAGTTCAAGTGGAGGGTACATCTACTTGGTTGTTCAAAGAGAAGAAGGGAGAGTACATCCCTTGTGAATCTTTGACTTGTAAAGAATTTTACATGGTTGAAAGAAATCTCAAGAACCGTTGGTTGCTTGGGGATTGGATATAGGCACGGGTTGTTGCCGAACCAGTATAAATCTTGTATTTGTCTTCTTCTTCCCTACAGTCTTTAATTTCTGTTGTGTACTTTTAATTGCTGCTTTTACTTTTGGTTAAGTTTCTGTTTGTGTTCTTTACTTTCTTAACTTTGTAGTAAAAGCCTAATTGAATCTAGTAACATTAAGAAGGATAATTTTTTTTAATTAGTCAGACACATTCATAATTAATTCACCCCCCCTTCTTAATTATTTCGAGGCCACTTGATCCAACAAGTGGTATCAGAGCAAGTATCTTGAGAAAAGTTTTACAACTTCAAGATTCATGGCCTCCTCAAATTCTCTGTTTCCTGAAGGAAACTCCATCCATTGGCCACCTATCTTTAATGGTGAGGGTTACCACTATTGGAAAACCCGAATGCAAATTTTTATTGAAGCCATAGATTTAAACATTTGGGAAGCAATAGAAATAGGACCTTATGTACCCACCATAGTAGATGCAAGCACTACACAACAACAAAAAAACCTAGAGATAAATGGACTGAAGAAGATTGAAGAAAAATTCAATACAATCTTAAAGCCAAAAATATCATCACTTCTGCCCTAGGAATAGATGAATATTTTAGAGTGTGAAACTGTTCAAATGCCAAGGAGATGTGGGATACACTACAACTTTCACATGAAGGCACCACTGATGTGAAAAGATCTAAAGTCAACACCCTTACACATGAATATGAATTATTTAGGATGAACACTAATGTGAACATCCAAAGTATGCAGAAAAGATTCACACACATAGTCAATCACCTTGCCTCCTTAGGAAAAACCTTTCCAAATGAATATTTAATCAATAAAGTTCTGAGATGCTTAAGTAGGAAATGGCAGCCCGTTATTTCTGAAAGTAAAGATCTTTCCTCTATGTCTGTTGCCACTCTTTTTGGCAAATTGCCGGAACATGAAATGGAACTTCAACGTCTCAACCAAAATGAAGAGACCGACAAAAGGAAAAGAAGCATAGCACTTAAAGTTTCCTCCTCAATGTAGGAAGAAGAAGAAGAAGAAGAAACTGATGATGAAGAGGACTTCTCACTCTTTATGAAGAAGTTTCATAAATTCGTCAAAAATAGAAGAATGGAGAGAAGCCATAACTTAAACAATGGGAAGAGATCCCAAGAAGTTTCTCCAACACTTAAATGCTATAAGTGTAATCAACCCGATCACATAAAGGCAAACTGCCCCTCAAATGAGTCATGACCCGAGAAGAATGAAAGAAGATCCAAGAAGGCATATATTGCTTGGGATGACAATGACTCATCCGATGGTTCGGAGAAGGAGATCAACCTTCTATCCAAGGACTATGATAGTGATGAGAACATCTCTCAAGAAGTTTAAGTGAGAAAAACAAAAGGCTGACTTCCATCTTCAAAGATCTAGGCACTTAAATCATGAAAAAGGTAACATCAAAACCATTATCTTTTAAATTAAGTTGATTGAATCTTTTCTTTCATTTAACTTGTTTATATGATGACTAACAAAATTTTATTTGTTTTTCTTGTTTGATTGCTATAATGAGTTTGTGCTAATATGTTTGATTGAGTTATTTTTTCTTTTCTCAAAACATGAAGTCTATTCTTTTGAAAAACAAATATTTGATGATGTCTATGATTCTTGTATGATTTAGTGTATGATATGTGAATTACTTGCTTTAAAAAAATCTTTCATAAAGTTGTTCAAAAATCTATTACGTTATATATATTTATTTTCATATAAGAGTTTTTAGATATAAAGTATTTTGACCCCCTCTCAAATCCTTTCACCCTAAGATTTCTTTCAGCATTTAAGTTTTGCTAAAATGTTCTCTGGTAATCGATTACTACAATATTGTAATCGATTACAGATACTCAGGAAGAGTGTAATCAATTACCAAATGTTGTAATCGATTACAACGCGTCCCTACTCTTATAATTCAGATTTCAAAACCTGAAATTTGAAACCTCTCATTCCTCTCGCGAACCCTCATTCCCAATTTGTATTTCTGCCATAACTTACTCATTTCTTATCCAAATCATATCCCAAAAAGCCCAAAATTCATCTTTTTTCATCCTCTTTCATTTCAACTGAACGAAATTTCAAATAAGTCTCTCAAATGGCGGAACCATCGAAGAAGCGCAAGGGTTCTTCAAGTAGAAGCCAACGACACTCCGAGGCTCAGGATACTCCAATTCCTTCCACCATTTCCTCCTCCTCATTGTTCTCATCGAAAGAAAAACGTATACGGTACACAAACCTCTTCTCCTCTCGTTCTATCATTGACCCTAAGTTCATAGATATGGATTTCTGAGGTTTATGGGATATAGATGGTCATTGACCAATCCATCTTCTATGATTTGACCCAATTGTCTAGCAAAGGTGTACCATTTGAAGGTACATTGGATGATGATTGGAAATTTGATTTTTTTGTGTATGATGCCTGCCGGTTGGTTTGCACCAACCAAGCGGATATGAGCGGAAGGCTGCTTGCCGGTTCATTGGCTCTTGAAAGCCGCATCCTTCACTATCTTATTGTTCATATCTTACTCCCAAGATCTTCAAACCTGCACAGGTTTTTGAAGAAGATCTTATAGTCATGTGAGCCTTTCATATCGGCCGAAAAATTGATTGGGCACACCTAGTCTGGTATCACATGCATAAGGCATTGCGATTAAATGCTCATTTGCCCTATCCTCATTTAGTCACTCTTTTCCTTCAACATTTTAACATCCCTCTTGATTCTGAACCTTATGTTCCAATCAAGAGATCTTTCTTGATCGGTGCTGCTGTGGTTGCATCCTTTGGTTACCGCAAAGAGCGTGATGGATCTTGGGTAAAAAAGGGTGCTCAACCAAATGATGATGAAGGACAATTACCAGTTAAAGGGGACTCTTCTCTCCTTCAGAGTATTTTGGACAGGTTTGATGGACTTCAAACCTATGTTGGTGAAAGGTTTGATGCTTTGGAACAATAAGTGGACACGCGATTCGATGAAATGGACTCAAGGATCATAAAGGTTGAAGAAGATGTCACCATCATTCGCGACTGACTTGATTTACCTCCATCACCACCATTAGTTTAGACATTACAATTATTAATAGTATTTTGATTTCTAGCTGTGTATTTGGCTATATTATTATGACATTTGAACACTTAGTATTTTTTTAATATCTGCTCAGTATGACAGAACATGATATTTATGGTTTGTCATATATGACTAAGTGGTTTGCATTTCAATTTGGTTTTATTCATGTTTTGCTTTATGTATGTTTTAGAATCTTTTATGATTGTTTTACAAATTATGCTTTGTGTATGATTAAATTATTCATGTTTTACGCACTTTGGCCTTTTTTATGTTGCCAAATGGGGAGTGAAAAATGGGTATTTTAGAAACCATGATATTATATTAAAATTAAGCATAAATTCAAAAAGAAAGGGGGAGAAAGAGATGAGTGAACGGTAGAACAAAACTTGTATGTATCCTCTTGATTTCAGGATTGTCATCATCAAAAAAGGGGAGATTGTGGAAGCAATGACTTCCAAGATTATTTTGATGATGCCAAAGAATCAAAAGTTAAGCAAGTTCCAAAGAATCAGGCTTCAAGAATCATGTCTCAAAGAATCAAGATTCATGAACAATTAAGTTTCAAGTTTCAAGATTCAAGAACAATCAAGATCAAGATTCAAGACTCAAGATTCAAGAGAAGTTGACTTCAAGATTCAAGAGAAGAAATGGAGAAGCAACAGTCAAGACTTCACAAGGGAAGTATATTTTCAAAAAATCCAACATAGCACAATTTTGTTTTACAAAAGAGTTTTCTCAAAATATTTCTAAGTTACCAGAGTATTTACTCTCTGGTAATCGATTACTAGTGACCAAATTTGATTTCAAAATGTTTTTAACTGATTTACAAAGTTCCAAAATATTTTTCAAATGGTGTAATCGATTACACTATATTGGTAATCAATTACCAGTGTATCTGAATGTTGGAATTCAAATCCAATTCTGAAGAGTCACAACTTTTCATAAAATGCATTGTGTAATCAATTACATGATTATGGTAATCGATTACTAGTGATAACTTTTGAATAAAAGGTCAAAAGTTGTAACTCTTGACATGATTTTCTCATGGTTATAACTCTTCCAATGGTTTTCTTGACCAGACATGAAGAGTCTATAAAAGTAAGACCTTGACTTGCATTCAATAGAACTTTTACAACTCTTTAACAAATTTTGAGAACTTCTAAGAATTCTTTTCTACTCATCTCTCTTCTTGTTCTTCCTTTGCCAAAAAGCTTTCTATGTTTTGTTTTTCCAAACCTTGTTTTTCTGCAAGTGAAAATTCTGTAGAAAACAAAAGTGTGCTATCTTTTCTTCTCTTCTCCCTTTGCCAAAAGAATAGAAGGACTAACCGCCTGAATTCTTTTGTGTCTCCCTTCTCTCTTTCCAAGAGAATTCAAATGACTAACCACCTGAGAATTATTTTGATTCTTCCCTTCCTCTTAAACAAAAGATTTCAAAGGACTAACCGCCTGAGATATCTTTTGTTTCCCCTTACAAAGATTCAAAGGACTAACCGCCTGAGAATCCTTTGTCCTAACACCTTGGAGGGTACATCCTTTGTGGCACAAGTAGAGGGTACATCTACTTGGATTGTTATACTGAGAACAAGAGAGGGTACATTTCTTGTGGATCAGTTCAAGTGGAGGGTACATCCACTTAGTTGTTCAAAGAGATCAAGGTAGGGTACATCCCTTGTTGATCTTTGGCTTGTAAAGGATTTTACAAGGTTGAAAGAAATCTCAAGAACCGTTGGTTGCTTGGGGACTGGATGTAGGCACGGGTTGTTGCTAAACCAGTATAAATCTTGTGTTTGTCTTCTTCTTCCCTACACTCTTTAATTTCCGTTGTGTACTTTTAATTGCCACTTTTACTTTTGGTTAAGTTTTTGTTTCTGTTCTTTACTTTGTTAACTTTGTAGTAAAATCCTAATTGAATCTAGTAACATTAAGAAGGATAAATTTTTTTAATTAGTCAAGACACGTTCATAATTAATTCAACCCCCCCCCCCCTTCTTAATTATTCTAAGGCCACTTGATCCAACATATAACACTGGTTAATAAAAAAAAATGGACACTCTTGGTTTTATCATGTGTTGGATGTTGATTAATATTAAACATAACATTTTCTCTTTAAGTATGAATGAGATTTATAGATAACGTTTAAGTCCTTTAGCAAAGTTGGTATTGTCCACTTGTCATAAACTCATTAATATATTAACAATTTTTACTCTTTGTTAATTATCAAAATCTAAGGTAGGTGTGACTGGTCGTCTAGACCTATCACTTTTTGCTTCATCAACCAAACACAAAGACTTAAACAAGATGCACATACAATCTATCAACCATGCCAATGTGGTTATCTACCAAATATCACTCGCATCCCTAAGCATTTTTTTTCTATCTCCAGATATATTTCTTATTGGCCAATTTTCACTACAAACCCCAGAACTCATTGTTCTTACACATATAGGTTTTGGATAACTGTTGGAGTACACTTTTTATGATGGTAGAATGGCAGGCTCTCATAAACCAAAACGTGCTCATAGTTAGTTAGGGTTGCCAAGCTGGCTCGGTGACATCAGTCACAACTTGACACCTCACCCTCAAGGACAATTCATGTCCTACAAACCATGCTCATCCAACAACTCTGTCATACCCTAATTTCGTCCGGGGACCTTTGCTTGATGACATGCGACCATTCTTTGGTCCTTGTGAGGTGCTTGGCACCCATCATTAGGCAATTTGTGAAATTCCAGGACATGCCGAAAAAACCAAAAAAAGTATTGATGCACAATCCGTAAGTTTCCGTGACACACCGGAGATCAAATGGAAGCATCGTTGCATAATTAAGTGAGGTTCCGTAACATTCCGTAAGTCAAAAAGGGGATGATTATGTAATCCGCAAGGTTCCGTAACATTACGGAAAGAAAACAAGTATCGTTACGAAATTCGTAAGTTTCCGTAACTTTACAAAAAAAGAATCACCAAAAAATAGTAGAGGGGGGTATACTTAGTAAAAATGGGGGTGCCAATAGCACCCAGGCCCATTTGGGCCCTCCAGAAGATTCCTCCAGAAGGCGGTTGCTTCTGGAGGAAGCAACCCTGCTCGCCTGGGCGAGCTGAGCTCGCCTGGGCGAGCTGGGCGGCAACCACCTCCCCTATTTTGCTATAAATAGGGGAGGAAATGAAGAAGGAAGGGGTCCAGCCCCTTAGGCACTTTTCTCTCTTTCGAATTTGCTTGGAAAAATTGTTTTCGTGAAGAAAATCTAAGCCGAGGCGCTTCCGAAACGTTTCCGTAACGTTTTCCGTGGGGAATCTCGCAAAGGTTTGAACCGTTCTTCGACGTTCTTCATTCGTTCTTCATCGTTCTTCGATCTTCAACGGGTAAGTACCTCGAACCAAGCTTTTCGATTCATTCTATGTACCCGTAGTGGTCCACATTGTGTTTCGTGCATTTTTATTCTCGTTTTGTTTACTTTTTATACCCCCTGTTGACGTGCTTAAGCCATTTTACTTAAGTCGTTTCTCGCATAACTTAAAAATAAAATAAATTTCCACCGAACGTTTGAATTATATTATCCGTTAACTTCGGTTAAAATCAATTCCGACCGTTCGGTCGTGCCGTAACCACGTTGGAAATCAAAAAGAGGTAAAAAATAATATAATAATCAAAAAATATCTTTTTTAGTGAAATAAAGCGGAAAATCAATCGGACGTTTTCTCTTTGGGATTTCTCTTTCTTAATCGAATTGATTAATAACTAAAGTGAAATTAAGGCTAAAACCAACTCGCCTAGTCAAGCTCGTCCACAAAAATAGGCTTTTGAAATTTGTCATTTCAATTTCCCACTAAGTAAAATGGATCATTTTTAAGGTCCAACGCCTTAAAATGATCGCCACTTAAGTAAAAAAGGAATCGCTTGATAAGCAAGAACTACGTAGGTCTGAGTTCCTCATTGAGGATACGTAGGAGCAAAAGTCCCGCTTTTGTCGACCACCCCAAGAGATCGTTAATGGTCCGATGCCTTAACGTTTCTCTCCTTTCAAAAATAAGAGATCGTTAATGGTCCAATGCCTTAACGTTTCTCTCCTTTCAAAAACAAGAGATCGTTAATGGTCCAACGCCTTAACGTTTCTCTCCTTTCAAAATCAAAAAACCGTTTAATGGTCCAACACCTTAAATGACCTTTTGTTCAATAAAAAACATATTTTGCAAAAAAGACAAAAACAACTTAACCAAGCACTTTGTTCCGAAAGAACTACGTAGGTCTGATTTTCTCATCCAAAATTGAGGAATACGTAGGAGCAAAGGGAAACACCCTTGTCGACCACAAAAAAGAAAAAATATAAGAAGGGTATGAAGGATACAAGAACATAAAAGGAACATAAAAATCAAAGTCATGTTTGCACATTCGATTAGAGGCTGCCGTCCCTTGGGACGGGCGTGTGGGGTGCTAATACCTTCCCCGTGCGTAAATACAACTCCCGAACCTTTCACTAAAAAGTTCGTAGATCGCGTCTTTTCCGGTTTTTCCGACGTTTTCCTCAAATAAACGTTGGTGGCGACTCCGCGCGTATTCCTTTTGTGGAACACGCATCCCGCGAGTCTCGCGTCGCCCTCCCGCCGAAGGGTAGGTTGCGACAGTTGGCGACTCCACTGGGGACTGTTTTTTAGAGAGTTAGGCCATTTAATCTTGTGCAATGTTTTATCATGACTTTCTCCTTTGTTGGTTTCCCTTTATTTGTTTTATGTTCTTGTGTATATAAACTATTTGTTGCTTTTAGTGTGTTTTAGAATATATGCATGAGGTAAATATTTATTCATTTGATGCACACAAACACCAACACTATTGGCACACACTGTGAGTGAAAAAGGGCCCTATACCCGGGTTCATGGGAGCATAAGGAGTGGAGGTGAATCTGTGATCATGCTAGGTCTCCGACTTGCTTGATTACAGTGAACCCTCATCTAGAGCTTTTCTCTTTGAAAACCTATTGTTGCTAGTAGTCCCTACTGCTACAATATGTTCTTCAAAGGGGATGATACCTCTAGAAACCATCAAGAGAGATATAACTACCTTGGGGATTATTGCTAAAAGCCTAATTAGTTCTCTCCCTTATAGGTCCCTTAAATAGGGGCACAAAGCAAACACGCTGCGTGCCATTTTTCACACTGCCATGCATAAGTATCATATACCCTTTTGCTTATATTTGTTTGTGAATATTGTCGTACTATGTACATCCCCGTGTTGTGCCTTTCGCATATGCATCATGCGTGGGTTTCGTCTTTGATCCCCTCACTTTAGCAAACCGACGGAGGGTCCGTGTCACCTTCTTAAAAAACATACGTTGGGTGCCATGCTGCCCAAACGTTGTGTCCAAGAAGGAAACAATTTCTCGGGCTCCCGTATTCGTAAATTGCATCTGTGTCATATGCATTTCTTCATGCATTCATCCATTCCACCCATGATAGATGTAGGAGTTTTGTTTCGCACTAGATTTTATTTCACTTTAGTAAGACATGGGATCAAGTCAAAAGCTTTCGCTTAAAAAGAGGTTCTATCAAGTCAAAATCAAGAGCTTAGAGGTCACCAGTTTACGAAAGTTGGGGCAATTAATGGGTCAACTTCAACGGCAAGCCTTCGCAAAGCCTATGGTAAGCATTTTGGGACCTAGCTAGGGTAGAAGTCTCCATGGAACCGATTGCATCCCTTTCCCAGTATTATGACCAGCCCCTAAGGTGCTTCACATTTGAGGACTTCCAGCTATCACCAATGGTGGAAGAATTTGAAGAGACCCTAGGATGTCCTCTAGGGGGAAGGAAACCATACCTCTTCTCAGGGTTCTACCCCTCATTGGCCAGAATTTCTAAAAAGTCCAAATCTCGGCGCAGGAATTAGACCGCCAAAGGCAAGTCGAAAATGGGGTGGTCGGAATATCGAGAAAATATTTGGAGGTAAAAGCAAGAATCTTGGCAGATAAAGGCGAGTGGACCCCATTCATAGATATTCTCACACTGTTGATTTTCGAGGGAGTCCTCTTTCCAAATGTGGATGGGTTGGTGGACCTGGCAGCGATCGACGTTTTTCTCGCCTATCATAACCACAAGGAAAGTCCGGTTGTCGCTATGCTAGCCGACCTATATGACACCTTCGACCGAAGATGTGAAGAAAGCAATGCAAGGATTGTTTGCTGTACTCCAGCTCTCTATGTGGGGCTGGTTTCACACCTTTTTCTCCAAGAAGGTAGGCCCGTCTATCCGCTACAAGGTTACCGCTCGTGCGTCGAAAAAGGAAAGGCGAATTGGGACCAACTCTTGGCTAGCATGGGGGGGCGTCTGTTAATTGGTTCCCTCGCTAGAAGGAAGGAAGAATCAGGATTCTATCTTCATGCGAAGGATGTCCGAATGTTCCCTTGATGGGAACAAGGGGTTGTATTAATTATAATCCCGTTCTCACCATAAGACAGCTTGGCTACCCCATGAGAGGAGCGCCATTAGACGAAAGCATCACGCCTTTCATCGCACGGGGTTTTAGTGGCCACAACGCGAGGGTACTCCAAGGAGTTCGCAAGGCATGGGATGCGGCGTGAAGGAAGGACAGAGAGCTTAGGGGAAGCAGTAATGGGATCATCGGTGGCTATCATAAGTGGCTGAGAGTCCGAACACAAGGATTGGATTGGATCCCAAATCTAAAGACTGTGAGGGACGATGAGGTTAAAGCTTCGGAAGAAAGTGATGAGGTACAAGCCCTAAAGGCAGAGCTTGAAAGAGCCCGAGTAGTCGAAGAGAAGTTCAAGTCCATAGCCATCAAAGTCTGAAAAGAGTATGATTTACTAAGGGACGTCAATATGGCCACCGCTGATGCCTTGGAACGAGAAACCAAGAAGGCCCAAAAGGAAGAACACGTGCCAGCAAAGTTTTGAGGGGCTTTATAGGGCAGCAATAGTAAGCTCAAGCTCCGAAGAGGTGAAAGGAATCATCACGGGTCAAAGGCATGATCTTGAAGGACGAGCTAAAGGCTTACCTTAGGTCGAAAAGAAATTTGTCCCAACAGTTAAGCGAGACTGAAGGGAATATGTGGGCCGTCATCGATGAGTGCAAAGAGAAGCTAAATCTAGCGGCGACTCACGAGCAAAGGCTAGAGGATGAGTACGCCAAGATATCAGCAGAAAGCGAAGCAAGGGAGAGGGTAATTGATTCATGGCACCAAGAGGCAACAATGTGGACGGACCGGTTTGCTCTTACCTTGAACGGGAGTCAAGAACTTCCCCGATTGTTAGCCAAGGCCAAGGCGATGGCAGACACCTACTCCGCCCCCAAGAAGATCCACGGACTTCTCAGCTATTGTCAACATATGATAGACTTAATGGACCATATGATTAGAAACCGCTAGGAAGTTTGTATTGTCGCTCAGATCTTGACTAGTTATAACTTTTTGAATAAAATGAGTTTATCCCACGTTTTTACTCCAAAAATTAGTGCGAATCAAGTCACTCCCGCATTTTATCCCTAGCATGCATTGTATGTTGGTCTCGTCCTTTGTCACGGGAAGCCGGAAGGTCCATATCACCTTCTTAATTGTACACATGGGGCACTGCGCCCCCAAATGCGCAAGTAAGAAGAGATAATTTTCCGGGCTCTCGTGTCCGTAAAATGCATTCATATCATGCATCGCATAAGCATCTCTTCATAACATCATAATGGACATATCCTGCATTTGTCCGTTATCATATTCCAGCCTCACATTTTGCATGAGTCATGGCATCATCATGCATATGCGTTCAACAAACTTTTTGATCTGCAAAATTGCATACCATTTGTTTCCATGTTTGCTCATCCTTGCGTTTTCCTCTACAAAACAAAAACAAAAAAGGGGGAAGCGTGAAACTTCACACTACATTCTTAGTTTCATGTGTTAGGCACCATGAGCCAACCATGTTGGGATCATAAACCCATTTCACTTAAAAACAAAATGATTGAACATGGTACCTGATGCATGTTTAACTAAGAAAGGGTGTTTCTTCGGGCATCTCAATCTCATAATTACATTTTCCATGCATAGCATGCATATCCTCGAGTCTTTCATCCCTATGAAATGTTGTTGAAGTATTGGCGATCGAAATTGCCATTCCCTGGGATACGGGGTTGAACCAAGCTCATGCTTTTACAAAAAGGTTCATCAAGTCAAGTTGAAATATGGAAGTAACCGTCTTGCAAAATTGGGGCAAAAGATGAATCAAGTCACATCACTGCTTCGTCTACTGCCAAACATATTTAGGATTATTGATGTCCTTGTTACTTCCAGTTTCACCTTGACAAAGATGTCATGGACCATGTTGAAAATCTAAATTGATTCAACCCCATATCCTGCGTAAAAATTCGCAATACTTCAACTATACATCATTCGCATGCATCCATGCTTTTCATTGGTTGCATTGCTCGTTGCATTCTTTCCTTAAAAAATAAAATAAAATGAACTTAATCATTGTTATCAAAAAGAAAAGGACACGCTTTACGACACCCTTACCGAACTCGTGCTAGAGCTAGAGTAATGGGTGAAGTAGAGGAGATACAAGAGAAGATGAAGGCCGACATGGAGGCCATAAAAGAGCAAATGGCCACAATGATAAAGGCCATGATGAGCATGAAGAAGATAATGGAAACCAATGCGGTTGCAATTGCCGCTACCAGCGTTGTTGCTAAGGTGAACCTGATGTCCCCATCCGGCATCAACCAAATGAATCATCCAGCCTCAGATATGGTAGGCAAAGATTTGGGAAGTACGGATGACCCCATGATGTGCAAATTCAAAACGAGCACGCCTTCCCATCATATGGCTTGCCTCCCAACTATACACCACCCAATGTGGCATACACTCTCAATGAAAATCTCAATAACCAATAACCTCATCAGGCACATATCTCTCAAACCATGGGAAAGACACATGAAATTCCCCACCACCATCTAGCTGACTTCGAGCCTTGGCTCGGATATGCCACCGAAGGGCAAGCAGTTGGTGGTATACCCTTTGAAAACACTTTGGAGAGCCCTCAGTTTCGCCCACAACCACAACCATTGCATTTTTGCGGTGGGAAGAGCCCCTCCTGCTATGGCCGAAAAGGGAAAGACGGATCATCTAAAGGAAAGGCTCAGGGCCATTGAAGGAGGTGAAGATTATGCCTTTGCTAACCTAGAAAAGTTGTTCCTAATACCCAAACATGGTCATTCCCAAGTTCAAGGTGCTGGACTTTGACAAGTACAAGGGGACTACTTGTCTCAAGAACCATCTAAAGATGTATTGTCAGAAGATGGGGGAATACGCAAAAGATGAGGAATTGCTGATACATTCCTTCCAAGAAAGTCTTACTGGGGTAGCTGTTACCTGGTACACTAACTTGGAACCTTCCCGAGTCCATTCTTGGAAGGACCTAATGGTTGCCTTTGTTAGGCAGTATCAGTACAATTTTGATATGGTTCCGGATAGGATGCAACTATAGAACATGTGCAAAAAGGGGGACGGATCATTCAAAGAACACGCCCAAAAGGTGGAGGGATCTGGCGGCCCAGGTGGTACCCCCAATAATGGAAAGGGAGACGATAATCGTGATGGTAGACACATTATCGGTACTCTACTATGAAAAGATGGTGG
The DNA here is from genome assembly GCF_004193775.1 of Glycine soja. NCBI lineage: Eukaryota > Viridiplantae > Streptophyta > Magnoliopsida > Fabales > Fabaceae > Glycine > Glycine soja. The sequence goes on along the minus strand of NC_041002.1, from coordinate 19,602,224 downwards.
GCTGCGCACCCTCAAAGCTTTGCAGATTTGGTCTTCGCCAGTGAAAGGATCAATGTGGGTCCGAAAAGAGGCAAATTTGATCATCCTACTAGGACGACTGAGAAAACTGGGGCAAATAAAGAGGGTGAGAAAGAGGGAGAAACCCATGCTGTGACTGCCATTCCTATACGGCCAAGTTTCCCACCAACCCAACAATATCTTTACTCAGCCAATAACAAACTTTCTCCTTACCCACCACCCAGTTATCCACAAAGGCCATCCCTAAATCAACCACAAAGTCTGTCTACCGCACTTCCAATGACGAAGACCACCTTTAGCACAAACCAAAAAAAAAAAAAAAAAAAAAAAAACACCAACAAAAAGGAATTTTGCAGCAAAAAGCCTGTAGGGTTCACCCCAAATTCCGTTGTCATATGCTAAACTTGATCCCATATCTACTTGATGATTCAATGGTAGCCATAACCCTAGCCAAGGTTCATCAACCTCCATTTCTCCGAGAATACGACTCAAACGCAACGTGTGCTTGTCATGGAGAAGCCCCGGGGCGTTCCATTGAGCATGGTAGGGCTCTGAAGCATAAGGTGCAAGGTCTAATTGATGCGGGCTGGCTGAAATTTGAGGAGAATTGCGTGTAAATCCCGACATTGACAAGAGATGCCGCACATGGGGCAATTTTGAAAGCTGTTGTTAGGTGTCCCTAATGACTCATCAGGGTTTCCAAGTTTATGCCATTATTGTAAACCACAGCTACAATGTTAAATGAAATGGATAAAGTTGATATCTTTGTCCCTCATCCTCTCACAAACGCATGTTTGCTTATTCAACTTTCATCGGAATGTGGGTGCAAGCCATTGGTCTGTTTGCTCAAGCAACCTGCGCTCCTGAGTGTTGACTTCCAAGACCGTTCAATCAGAGATTACTCATCTTGCACGTTGGTGGGGGTGCCGTAAAACAACGAGCAAAGTTCAAAACAAATAAGTTTCAAAATAAAAAATAAGTTTCAAAATAAAAAAAAAAAAAAACATTTGATTGACTGTGCTTTCAAGACGTTCATGTGACCTCATTTTATCATCCTGGAAAGTTTGGCTTTTTAGAGAGAAGTGAGTTATCAAGAATAGGATGTTGGACAAATGGCTTCAGTAACCTTGAGAAGAAGAGGGGATTGAATTAAGATACGAATATTATTCCCCAATTAACTTTCACTCTCTCTTTTCGGATTAACAATGCACATAGGGACAACCCTTCCCTTGTGTTCAAGAATCCTCTACAACAAGAGACTCTCAGAAGTAAGAAGAAGAGAAGAAGAAATCTCTCTTAAAAGGGATAGATTGTACAATGAAGACCAATCAAAATTCCTTATTGAATATGCAAGTGGTTGACCAAGGAACCTTTTTGAGAGGATAAGACATTTCAGTTCATAAATACTCTTGATCTTTCGAGAGGATAAAACTGTTTGGGCAATGAAAACTCTCTTTAAAACATTTGAATGGCCATTCATAAAACATTTGAATAGATATGTCTCTTGGAAATTATTTTCTGAAAATCCCCTCTGGTAATCAATTACAAGACTTATGTAATCGATTACAGGTTTTAAAAATTTGAATTAAAACATTTTCAACTACTGGTAATCGATTACCAGAGAGCAAATCTCAAATTGAAATGATAGAATTCTTTGGTCAAACCTTTTGTTTTTTCAATTTGGAAACTTCTTCCAAAAGATTCTAGAAATCAACTTGATCATATATCTTGACTTTCTTGGATTCTTGTCTTGAATAAAACTTAGAAGCACTTGATCCTTTAGCATCATCAAGACATCAAAACATCTTGCTTCTACATAGGAGTCATTTGACTTAATCCATCAACTGAAAGATCCTTCAACTATTTCTCGTCCTTGGAAAATTCTTTTTGCAAGAATCAACTGCTTCTTTCATTCTTCCTCACTACGAGGTCGTGAAAACAAGACAACACTTGGTACCTCTAAGCCCTACACTGGGGCAACGAAAGGCACCATGCAAAAGCCTCAAGCGAACCTAGGGGCAGATTAGTAGTTCTCACCCAATAGGTTCCCTCCTACAAGGTCATGACGAAAGGCAACGATTGGTACCTCAAAGCCTTACACTGGGGCAATGAGGGGCACCGTGCATGAGCCTCAAATGAACATAGGGGCCGATCAAAAGTTCTCACCCATCGATGTTTTCAACAAAAGAGAGGGGGGACAAACCCTGGGATTTCGATGGATTGATTAAACATCAAATGGCTCCATTGCCGTCACTCCAAAATGGTCAAGTGACTAAATCGAACAGAACACATACTCTGAGGGAGTTCCCGGAGAGATTTGCAAAAAGATAGGATGAGGTTGCATGAATTATCACCTCTTTCAAAAGGACAGTCAATCTGTGTTTTCCAAAAAAATCAAAATCACAAAATAGGGAAAGAATGTCATGAACATTGTACAACTTTCCATTACATTGCATTGTTTCATATGAAGTCCGCATTTACCAAATTTCACGACAAAGGTTGCATGCATCTGCATCCCCAAAAATTATGTTAACTGCATAGATTTCCTACATCTGATGTCCAAATCTTGTGGATTTGGGATGACCGGCCCTCTCGATGAGTCGATCTCTTGCTTTCTCATAAGGGTGGACCCTTGGGTACTTGTACCTATCACCTTTAGAGGATTGCACGTCCTTGCCATCATAGGACTACACTCCCTCGCCTTCGAAAGGCGACACGTCCTCGCCTTGAGAGGACTACACGTCCTCACCATCAGAGGGCTGCGCGCCCTCACCTTCAGAGGACTACACGTCCTCGCCTTGAGAGGGCTACACGCCCTCACCTTGGGTACTAGTTACCCTCACCGTTGAGAGGACTACACGTCCTCGCCTTGAGAGGGCTACACGTCCTCACCATCAGAGGGCGGTATGCCCTCACCTCCAGAGGACTACATGTCCTCGCCTTGAGAGGGCTACACGCCCTCACCTTGGGTACTAGTTACCCTCACCGTTGAGAGGACTACACGTCCTCGCCTTGAGAGGACTACACGTCCTCACCATCAGGGGGCTGCACGCCCTTACCTCCAGAGGACTACATGTCCTCGCCTTGAGAGGGCTACACGTCCTCACCTTGGGTACTAGTTACCCTCACCGTCAGAGGGCTACACGCCCTCACCTTGAGAGGACTACACGTCCTCACCATCAGAGGGCTGCACGCCCTCACCTCTAGAGGACTACATGTCCTCGCCTTGAGAGGGCTACACGCCCTCACCTCCAGAGGACTACACGTCCTCGCCTTGAGAGGACTACATGTCCTCACCATCAGAGGGATGCACGCCCTCACCTCCAGAGGACTACACGTCCTCGCCTTGAGAGGGCTACTCGCCCTCGCCTTGGGTACTAGTTACCCTCACCTCCAGAGGACTACACGTCCTCACCTTGAGAGGACTACATGTCCTCACCATCAGAGGGCTGCACGCCCTCACCTCCAGAGGACTACACGTCCTCGCCTTGAGAGGGCTACTCGCCCTCGCCTTGGGTACTAGTTACCCTCATCTTCAGAGGACTACATGTCCTCACCTTCGTAGGGCTACACGCCCTCACCTTTAGAGGACCACACGTCCTCACCTTCAGAGGGCTACACGCCCTCGCCATCAGAGGACTGCATGTCCTCACCTTCGTAGGGCTACACGCCCTCACCTTTAGAGGACTACACGTCCTCGCCAACATAGGGCTACACGCCCTCACCTTTAGAGGACTACACGTACTCGCCAACAGAGGGCTGCACGCCCTCAACTTGAGAGGACTACACGCCCTCACCTTTAGAGGACTATACATCCTCGCCTTGAGAGGGTTGCACGCCCTCACCTTTAGAGGGCTACGTGTCCTCATTTTCAGTGTGCTCCACATCCGCACCTTAAGAGAATTTAAGGTCCTCTATCCTTAAATGCTTAACCAAGACTTGCACTCCCGGTTAAGGGAACAGTAGTTTCCTTTTAACGGTTCTTGGGCCACCCCCTGATATTGGAGGACGGCCAACTGTGCGAGCACAACCAGAGAGGGAGGCTATCACATAGCTACTATGCATACCGGGGCAAGATTTCATTCGTGCCGCTGCAAAGAGACGAGTGCGGATCATGCACACCAACATGACCACTCTTACACAGATATAGATGACATTGCTACTTAGCAACATTCTGCCCAGCGACCGCAATGCCAATCTCCCCCTGCAAAAGTATCAGTTGGTCTGTGTCGTCCCGACATGGGTAAGTATGCATATGGTTCAACTGATTTCTGATATCATCTATTGTTTGTAGGAATCGCACCCACAAAGACACCCAGTGGACCTGAAGAAGTCCAACAGGGCCCTGGGGTTTCCAGCTCTGGTTACGGGCCTCTGTCGGCCCTACAGGGCACCCGTACCCCCCCGGCAAGGTTATGTCATCATAGGTAAGTATGCACATCGCTCAACTGATTTCTGATTTCATCTATTGTTTGCAGGGATCGCGCCTGCAAGACACCCAGTGGACCCGAAGAAGTCCAACAGGGTCTTGGAGTTGCCAGCTCTAAATATGGGTCTCTGTCAGTTCTAGGGAGTGTCTTTCGCCCCCAGCAAAGTCATCAGACCCCCTTACCAATCGAGCTTTCATCAAGAAGTACTGCGCCCCCAGGCGGGCGCAGGGCGAAGCACCACGACAGCATTGGGATGGCCGGTAGCAGGCAATAGACACACCGCCACCACCTCTAAAGTTCACCTCAGCTCATCCATAAAAAGGTTAGAGCGTTGCCTACGACACATGGCCGACCAATAGGCAACCAAGTCCAAAGCCAAAGGTAAGCAAAGTACTAGGTCAGTGACCGACAAGTCATAAGGCGTCCAGCTAAAGACGTTAAAGAAGCGCTACTAGGAGGCAACCTAGTACCTTTTGAATCTATGCTTGTTATTTGATCACTTTTTATAGTAGGACGCACCTAGTTGCTCATGATCCTGGGGATTTAAATAAAACAAGCGCAAGCTCGGAAGGTAGTCATACCTCACAAAATATATATATGTATGTTTAGGTAGTGAAAATACCTTAGATATGCATGTATGTAAACAAAAAAATACTTCACAAAATATATATATGTATGTTTAGGTAGAGAGATACCTTAGATATGCATGTATGTAAACAAAAAAATACTTCACAAAATATATATATGTATGTTTAGGTAGAGAGATACCTTAGATATGCATGTATGTAAACAAAAAAATACTTCACAAAATATATATATGTATGTTTAGGTAGAGAGATACCTTAGATGTGCGTGTATGTAAACAAAAAAATACCTCACAAAACATATATATGTATGTTTAGGTAGCAAGATACCTTGGATATGCATGTATATAGCAAAAATACCTCACAAAAATATGCACATGTTTAGGTAGCAAAATACCTCATGAAAAAAAAAAAGAAAAAAAAAAAAACAAGAAAAAGAAATAAACAAATGATAATGATAAAAAAAAAAAGAAGGAGAAAAAAAAGAAAAATAAGTTGTCAAGCTGAAAAACCAACATGCTTTTGAAAAGAGATGACTTCCAACTTTTCTTTGGAAAAATTCACTGATCATAACTAGTTTTTGAAAAAATGTGTATACACCTGAAGGGTGAATGCTGTGAAGATTTTCCCAGACGCCCAAAATGGACTCGGATGAATGCACAAATTGATAAAAGAACATATTTTGGAAACATTGGGTTGATTTAAAATAGAGGAAATGAATCCTGAGCCCTAGCATCACATGACCATAAAAGTTTGACACTTGAGTGTCCACATAGGTGCATGCATAACCAGTTTTGCATAAAATTTCCAAATCATCATTTTTGCATTTGTGTCATGGAAATAATGTGGGGCATCCCTTTTATCCTTGAACCAAACCAAACCCTGACATGTATCATGTCTAGCCATTCTACAAGCCTTGAGCCAAAATCCTGACTCACCATAAACCTTACCCTCGGAAGCAAAGAAAAAAAAGAAGGAAAGGAAATTTCCAATCAAAGAGAAAGCAAAAAAAGAAAGGAAATTCCCAATCAAAGAGTGGGAGAAAGCAAAAAGGAAAGAAAGGAAATTCCCAATCAAAGAGTGGGAGAAAGCAAAAAGAAAAGAAAGAAAATTCCCAATCAAAGAATGGGAGAAAGAAAAGAGAAAAAGGAAGGAAAGAAAGTTCTTGATCAAAGAAACTAGAAGAAATATGCAGAAAAGTCTTTTGACCGGACAATATCTGAACAAAACAGAATTGTCACCAAATGAACAAAAAAAGGGGAAGGAAAGGAAACCACGACCTAAAATGATCTCCCCCCTTTAATTACCAACCAAAATTCCGTGCGCTAGCGATCTTTTTTTCTCGCCCCGCACTAAACAAAAAAAAAACAGAAAAAGAAAAAAGCCAGGAAAATCAAAAGCCAAAAACACACAAAAACCGAAAGAAGAAACCACCAAAAGAACCCATTCCCAAGGGAAGCCCTATTGATCCATGATCACGCATGTAATTTTTGATTTGATAGGAAATAATTTGCAAAGTCAAGTCATGACATATCTATGGTTCGGAATTAGGATGAAACACTTACCTGTGCGAAATTGATACACTTTGAGTGGATTTCTTCTATTTTTGTCGAACCCAGTGTTTCCTCTAAATGGTCATTTAAAAACGAAATGCTAACATCCAAAATCTCATTTATGGTTATGGGAGATTTCATCAGCAGACGCTCCTTCCCCGGTAGACGCATTGTTTTTCACTCAAAAAAGCATATGCTGCTCTAAATCAGTTGGAATATTTGTCTCTTTGCTAAAGCATGTTTGCATTTTAGTGGAGAAAACAACGAGACTTTTTCAAGTCTCACAAGTTATCCAGAACTACGTAGGTCTGAGTTCCTCATTGGAGGATACGTAGGAGCAAGAGCCTCGCTTTTGTCGACCACACCGCCTTTTGTCGCCATGACTCAAGAGCTGGTAGCCCGCGGAGACACCTTACGGTTATCCGCACCTCGTCATTCAGTGACCCCAAGTGTGATTGATGAGCAGAGGCCAATGTGGTCATCTGGCCTTTTCCGGAGATGTCAGCATTTTCCGATGGAGACTTTTCAAGTCTCACAAGTTATCCAGAACTACGTAGGTCTGAGTTCCTCATTGGAGGATACGTAGGAGCAAGAGCTTTGCTTTTGTCGGCCGCCCCATAATCTTTGTCATACTGACCCTGAGGTCATGTGACGCACACCCCTTTTGTCATCCAGAGGCGGCGGGCCCGATGACAAGCAGAGACCAAGTTTGGTCATTCTGCACCCATGATACGCGGAGATACCTTATGGTTATTCGCACCCTTTTGTCATCCAGAGGCGGCGGGCCCGATGACAAGCAGAGACCAAGTTTGGTCATTCTGCACCCATGATACGCGGAGATACCTTACGGTTATCCGCACCCCTTTGCCATTCAGACACAGTCGGGTCCGATGGCACGCAGAGACCAAGTTTGGTCATTCTGCACCCATGATACGCGGAGATACCTTACGGTTATCCGCACCCCTTTGCCATTCAGACACAGTCGTGTCCGTTGGCAAGCAGAGACCAAGTTTGGTCATTCTGCACACATGATACGCGGAGATACCTTACGGTTATCCGCACCCCTTTGCCATTCAGACACAGTCGTGTCCGTTGGCAAGCAGAGACCAAGTTTGGTCATTCTGCACACATGATACGCGGAGATACCTTACGGTTATCCGCACCCCTTTGCCATTCAGACACAGTCGTGTCCGTTGGCAAGCAGAGACCAAGTTTGGTCATTCTGCACACATGATACGCGGAGATACCTTACGGTTATCCGCACCCCTTTGCCATTCAGACACAGTCGTGTCCGTTGGCAAGCAGAGACCAAGTTTGGTCATTCTGCACACATGATACGCGGAGATACCTTACGGTTATCCGCACCCCTTTGCCATTCAGACACAGTCGTGTCCGTTGGCAAGCAGAGACCAAGTTTGGTCATTCTGCACACATGATACGCGGAGATACCTTACGGTTATCCGCACCCCTTTGCCATTCAGACACAGTCGTGTCCGTTGGCAAGCAGAGACCAAGTTTGGTCATTCTGCACACATGATACGCGGAGATACCTTACGGTTATCCGCACCCCTTTGCCATTCAGACACAGTCGTGTCCGTTGGCAAGCAGAGACCAAGTTTGGTCATTCTGCACACATGATACGCGGAGATACCTTACGGTTATCCGCACCCCTTTGCCATTCAGACACAGTCGTGTCCGTTGGCAAGCAGAGACCAAGTTTGGTCATTCTGCACACATGATACGCGGAGATACCTTACGGTTATCCGCACCCCTTTGCCATTCAGGCACAGTCGTGTCTGTTGGCAAGCAGAGACCAAGTTTGGTCATTCTGCACACATGATACGCGGAGATACCTTACGGTTATCCGCACCCCTTTGCCATTCAGACACAGTCGTGTCCGTTGGCACGCAGAGACCAAGTTTGGTCATTCTGCACACATGATACGCGGAGATACCTTACGGTTATCCGCACCCCTTTGCCATTCAGACACAGTCGTGTCCGTTGGCACGCAGAGACCAAGTTTGGTCATTCTGCACACATGATACGCGGAGATACCTTACGGTTATCCGCACCCCTTTGCCATTCAGACACAGTCGTGTCCGTTGGCACGCAGAGACCAAGTTTGGTCATTCTGCACACATGATACGCGGAGATACCTTACAGTTATCCGCACCCCTTTGCCATTCAGACACAGTCGTGTCCGATGGCACGCAGAGACCAAGTTTGGTCATTCTGCACACATGATACGCGGAGATACCTTACGGTTATCCGCACCCCTTTGCCATTCAGACACAGTCGTGTCCGATGGCACGCAGAGACCAAGTTTGGTCATTCTGCACACATGATACGCGGAGATACCTTACGGTTATCCGCACCCCTTTGCCATTCAGACACAGTCGTGTCCGATGGCACGCAGAGACCAAGTTTGGTCATTCTGCACACATGATACGCGGAGATACCTTACGGTTATCCGCACCCCTTTGCCATTCAGACACAGTCGTGTCCGTTGGCACGCAGAGACCAAGTTTGGTCATTCTGCACCCATGATACGCGGAGATACCTTATGGTTATTCGCACCCATTCTTTTGCTATTTGTAAGACAGAACGCTTGATAGCATGCAGGGGCTGTCACAGTCTTCTGCAGCTTTTGTTCCTCCGGGAACAACAAAGTCATTTACATGCGGAAATTTCATGGTCGCCCGCGACTCTCGTCAACCGAGAGGAGCGAAATTAGTGTCATACACTGATTTTCGGGGACCTTTGCTTGATGACATGCGACCATTCTTTGGTCCTTGTGAGGTGCTTGGCACCCATCATTAGGCAATTTGTGAAATTCTGGGAACAACAAGTCATTTGCATGTGGAGATTTTATGGTCACCCGCGACTCTCGTCAAATCGAGAGGGACGAAATTAGTGTCTTATCTTTACTTTTCTTTTATCTCCAATAAAAGACAAGTAAAGAGGGGCAACTGTCATACCCTAATTTCGTCCGGGGACCTTTGCTTGATGACATGCGACCATTCTTTGGTCCTTGTGAGGTGCTTGGCACCCATCATTAGGCAATTTGTGAAATTCCAGGACATGCCGAAAAAACCAAAAAAAGTATTGATGCACAATCCGTAAGTTTCCGTGACACACCGGAGATCAAATGGAAGCATCGTTGCATAATTAAGTGAGGTTCCGTAACATTCCGTAAGTCAAAAAGGGGATGATTATGTAATCCGCAAGGTTCCGTAACATTACGGAAAGAAAACAAGTATCGTTACGAAATTCGTAAGTTTCCGTAACTTTACAAAAAAAGAATCACCAAAAAATAGCAGAGGGGGGTATACTTAGTAGAAATGGGGGTGCCAATAGCACCCAGGCCCATTTGGGCCCTCCAGAAGATTCCTCCAGAAGGCGGTTGCTTCTGGAGGAAGCAACCCTGCTCGCCTGGGCGAGCTGAGCTCGCCTGGGCGAGCTGGGCGGCAACCACCTCCCCTATTTTGCTATAAATAGGGGAGGAAATGAAGAAGGAAGGGGTCCAGCCCCTTAGGCACTTTTCTCTCTTTCGAATTTGCTTGGAAAAATTGTTTCCGTGAAGAAAATCTAAGCCGAGGCGCTTCCGAAACGTTTCCGTAACGTTTTCCGTGGGGAATCTCGCAAAGGTTTGAACCGTTCTTCGACGTTCTTCATTCGTTCTTCATCGTTCTTCGATCTTCAACGGGTAAGTACCTCGAACCAAGCTTTTCGATTCATTCTATGTACCCGTAGTGGTCCACATTGTGTTTCGTGCATTTTTATTCTCGTTTTGTTTACTTTTTATACCCCCTGTTGACGTGCTTAAGCCATTTTACTTAAGTCGTTTCTCGCATAACTTAAAAATAAAATAAATTTCCACCGAACGTTTGAATTATATTATCCGTTAACTTCGGTTAAAATCAATTCCGACCGTTCGGTCGTGCCGTAACCACGTTGGAAATCAAAAAGAGGTAAAAAATAATATAATAATCAAAAAATATCTTTTTTAGTGAAATAAAGCGGAAAATCAATCGGACGTTTTCTCTTTGGGATTTCTCTTTCTTAATCGAATTGATTAATAACTAAAGTGAAATTAAGGCTAAAACCAACTCGCCTAGTCAAGCTCGTCCACAAAAATAGGCTTTTGAAATTTGTCATTTCAATTTCCCACTAAGTAAAATGGATCATTTTTAAGGTCCAACGCCTTAAAATGATCGCCACTTAAGTAAAAAAGGAATCGCTTGATAAGCAAGAACTACGTAGGTCTGAGTTCCTCATTGAGGATACGTAGGAGCAAAAGTCCCGCTTTTGTCGACCACCCCAAGAGATCGTTAATGGTCCGATGCCTTAACGTTTCTCTCCTTTCAAAAATAAGAGATCGTTAATGGTCCAATGCCTTAACGTTTCTCTCCTTTCAAAAACAAGAGATCGTTAATGGTCCAACGCCTTAACGTTTCTCTCCTTTCAAAATCAAAAGACCGTTTAATGGTCCAACACCTTAAATGACCTTTTGTTCAATAAAAAACATATTTTGCAAAAAAGACAAAAACAACTTAACCAAGCACTTTGTTCCGAAAGAACTACGTAGGTCTGATTTTCTCATCCAAAATTGAGGAATACGTAGGAGCAAAGGGAAACACCCTTGTCGACCACAAAAAAGAAAAAATATAAGAAGGGTATGAAGGATACAAGAACATAAAAGGAACATAAAAATCAAAGTCATGTTTGCACATTCGATTAGAGGCTGCCGTCCCTTGGGACGGGCGTGTGGGGTGCTAATACCTTCCCCGTGCGTAAATACAACTCCCGAACCTTTCACTAAAAAGTTCGTAGATCGCGTCTTTTCCGGTTTTTCCGACGTTTTCCTCAAATAAACGTTGGTGGCGACTCCGCGCGTATTCCTTTCGTGGAACACGCATCCCGCGAGTCTCGCGTCGCCCTCCCGCCGAAGGGTAGGTTGCGACAAACTCTGAGGATTGTCTCCTCAATGAACCGCCGTGTTGGAGCATTCTTTCTTTATCACGGTTGGGTCCAGTTACACATAGTACTGAATGTTGAAAAATGGCGAACTGAGCTTGAGATCCCATCCCAACTCGAACAACATATATATAAAAGTGAGGATGTCATTGCCCATACCACATGGTGTGAAAACTGCCAATTGGTCATTGTTTTGAGAGCTTCGACAACTCTCCAGCATGATGCCCTATGCGAATTTCTTCAACTTGGATTTCAACATTACACCACTTATTTGTATCCGCTTGCATGCCTCTCAAGCATTCTATTCTTACTAGAATATAATACTACTCACACTGATACTCATGGTTGAGTCACAGTGAACTTCCACACAACAATGCACATCTTTCAAGACATACAAGGCCTACTAGGATAAGGTTCTAGTCAATACTAAGACCCATGCCCAAGCCCCTATAACTATCACATAATAACATCTAGTAAACAATCTAATTACCTACCATGGTTGTAAACCAAACGTGTCACACCTCTTGGTCTCCAATTAAAATAGCACACACGACATTAATATTTACCCGAGATTCATGATTATCGGGTCTTTCATTCAGTCCAAACAAAACACAAATAGATATATCAAGCAATAATTACACGTCATAACTAGCCAAAAATAGGCAATTTATCACAAACAATACACAGTGCTCAAAACCCTAAGCCCTAGAAAATATGATAGATTCAAGGACCAAGGAAATTTATCCAAATTTTATATATAACTTTTTTTAACATAAACTTGCAGATAAATTTATCAAGTTTCTAACAAGGTATCCCAATTCATTAGTAAAAATCTACAAAAATTCATAAAAATTTCACAAGGCAGCAAGATAGAGTTGTTCCCATTTGTTGAGTCAAAAAGACGTTTACGTCTTAAAGGCGAATCAAGACCCTTAATTATTTTGATTAAATGTAAACAAATACAAAGGTGTAATGTTGCATGGTATGCGTCTAATATCTTCATAACATCTACGTCTGATGTTTTTAGATGATAGACAAACAAAATCATGATCTGCTACTACATGCGGTATACCTTTTAAAACTTTATTTATTACTTTGTTTCTGAGATTCTGTTTGCAGAAACATTCTCCTAGGATCTATCAAATCATATGAAGAATAAATGAAATTAGAATTTGATATGCCATCTTCACTATTAAAAGAAGATCTTTGCTATGCAGGACCTTCTCTAAAACAAAATTGTTACTACCTACTGCAGTTTCTTGTACACACGAGCCTTAAACTAAGATTTCTCTACATGAGGAAAGAACATGCATAAATGCACATAATGACCGTTTTTTTTGTTAGACAAAGATCAAATGAAGATTTACCCATTGTGAGACAATGAATACTCGAAGACGAGACCTATATAAACTAGAAGCTTTGAAGACTTAAGTAGTTGATGTCACACAAATATTTCTTACTCTTCTCCTTCAACAACACACTCTGTATACTCTTGAAAAATTAGAAAAAAATCTCAAAACACCTTGAATACCTTGAGAGAAAATGACTAAGTGTTGTTTTTTTTATGAGTGTATAAGACAAATTTGTTTTAGTCTTCGAGCAATCCTCAACCACAAATCTTATCTATTTTGTTTAGAGCTAGCAGTGGCTTGGTAGAACAAAGAATATTAGGTGTTGATCAAACTTAGAGTGGAGTTTGATTTATAAGAGCCAAGCCATGACATAATATTTGTAACTTGGGAAAAGTTTGTCAAACTTCATGGTTTACGATGAACTGGACATAGTCTTAGTGGTAGAGACAAACCAGTATAACTCTCAGTGGCTATTTACTCTTTGCTTTCTCTTTGCTTTTAACTGGTCTAGGTCTAAATTGTTTTTTAGTCGTTTGAGGATATCCTGCACTTTTGCGAACTTGTTTTTGTCATCATCTAACGTGTTCTTGTAATAAAGTTTGTTATTTGTTCTAACAAAGTTATCTCCATAAATGAAAAACTTTGTTCGTTTGAAATTTTTTTACAATTATGCTAAATCACAATTCAGCCCTCCCTTTCTCGTGATATTTTCCTTTACACTAGTTTTGACATAGTTCAAAGATGTACACTTTTATCTAACTTCCCAAATCCAAATTGGATGGTACTTTTTCAATTTTAAAGATAACAAAAATAAATTTTCAACAAGGCAAAAATATTACCAAAATTCGTTCTATGTAATTCCCAATAAATAGTCCAATCAAGCTTTTTTTTTCTGACATCCAAAGACAGCCTTGCAACAGCTACTCTGTTTTGCAAGACCTTTTAAAATTTGAAGATAATCTTTGCAATTTTTCTAATACACATAGTTATAAATAATTTTCTTTCTATTTTAAGGATCAACAAACACATTTTAAAGATGATCACCACAAAATCTCAAAATTGACAAAAACTACACATTGCTAGACACACAATGTTCAATAGGGAAACAATTTGGCATGTCATGAATGAGCCTCAAAATAGACTCATTTAATGAAGGCTCTGATGCAATCCTCTCTAGGAAGGGACCAGTTACTAGAGCCATGAGCAAGAGGCTCCAAGAGGATTGGGCTAGAGCTACTAAAGAAGGTCGTAGGGTTCTCATGAACCTTAGGGTAGATTTTTGAGCCCATGGGTCAAGGTTGGATCCACTCTTCATTTTAAATATTAGAATAGGTTTTTCCTTCTTGAGTTTTGTATTTTGGCCATTCTAGTAGTATAGGGTTTTAGCCTTGTATTTCAGGGCCTTTTTAGTAGTCTTTGTAGTAGGGATTTTTTTTTTGTATTTTCATGTATTTTTGGAATGGGGGTGAGCTTAGCTATTATAGGGGGTGTGTAGCGAAGCTCTAGATTCTCATCTCAAGGTGGTGAGCTTAGCTATTGGAGAGGTGTGTGTAGCTAAGATCTAGCTTCTTTAGGAATCTTCTCAAGGAAGCTTCTCTAGGAGGTGAGCTTATTTATTAGAGGGGTGTGTGTAACTAATCTCTAGCTTCTCAAGGAAGTTTTCTCAAGAAAGCTTCTCAAGGAATCTACCTAGTCTATAAATAGAAGCATGTGTAACACTTGTTGTAACTTTGATGAATGAAAGTCTTATGAGACACACTTCAAAGTTCCACTTCTCTCCCTCTTTTATTCCTTCAGTTTCGTGCTCCCCCCCTTCTCTTTTTCTTTTCCTTCATTAAAGCATCCTCTTCAAGCTTCTTATCCAAGGCACATGCTTGGTGGTGAAGCTCCTTCTTCCATGGCTTATTCTCTATTGGATGGTGCCTCCCGTCTCCTCTTCTCCTTTGCCTTCCGCTGCATCTCCATGGTGAAAAATCGCCATTGAAGGATCTCATTGAAGCTCAAAGATCCAGCCTCCATAGAAGCTCCACAAGCAAGCTTCCATCAGGCTCCAACATATATGTTATTGAATTTTGTGTCTGGTTTAAAACAAGACCAATTTTATGAAAATATCAATGGGTAGACTGTGAGAAAAGTTCAAAACATTGAGGCTGGTCTACAAAACCCAAAATTATTGCAAGCATCTTCACCATTGTGGTTCAAAATTTCCTAATAAACACTTGTATAAAAATTTTGGAAAACAAATTGGGTAGATTCACCTTTATATTTTGAGCTTTCCCAAATAAAAAAACAAAGCAAAAAAGAAGAAAGAATGCATGCAATCAAGTTCAAGACAGTTGTCACAACAAAAAATGGTTTTTCCTAAAAGCAAGTGAATGGAGGATCATTACAGCCATAGGTAACCATGGGTTTGAGTTCACACAAAGAACTCCCCTTTACCTTAGTTAAACTGAAAATGGAAAAGAGGAAATTAAAGATGGGTTGATGATGGTGTGGATGGAAATGCAAAACATGTTCTTCTTCCCCTTGTGAGCTCTCGATCAAGAACCTTTAATGAAGGGAGAGCCTTTCTTTTTATTGCTAATTGAAGTGGAGCGTGATTCAATGAAAAGACAATGAAGAAGTACGAGGGAGAGTGAATAGTTGTGTGGGTTAAGGGAGGATTTGTGAGTGAAAAAATGAGAAAGCGTGGTGGTGATGATGTGTTGGTCATGAGGGTTCAGGGTGAAGGAAGAGAATGAGTGGGGTCTGATGGGTTTAGGGTGATGTGGTGTGTTGTGGTTGGTTTAGGTGGGTGATGGAAGAAGATGAGTGGATTCCAAGTATCACCTTAACTTGGTCTCCAAGTTAGGTGGTAATTCAGGTGTCATTTTAATGAATTTAGTTTACATGGTGTAATTTTATCCTGTGTAATTATATTGTGATGCAATTAAATTTCATAAAAATTAACCACAAAAAATTAAAATCTATCCTAGTTGATAATTTAATATTTTATTTGCAGTTAAAATTGTTGAGTACTCAATTATTAGGGAAACTTAGAACTCAAGTAATTTAAATCAACGACCAACAAAACAGTTAATTACATATTGAAGCCTCGTATATAATATAAAACATATCACACAATAAAGAATTAAAAACTATGATTTTTAATCAAATCACACTCATCAAACAATTTAGTCATATACGAATATATACATGATATTGTAAACTCTTCAACTTAACCATTATTAAGAACTACTAATTTCCTTTTTTTCCACTTTTCTTTAATTACTCAATTATTCATTAATCACATGCAATTACTCAAGACACATATTTTCTTATTAAAACAAAGAAATCCTAACAAACTCACTTATGTGCCTACTTACTAGGTCAAAATTTTGGGATGTTACACACTCTCTCACTCACTCTTTAATGAGAACCCCCTTATGGATCACAAATTAGGCATCTCAATTGAATAAAAATTCAAGGAAAATTTTGTAGAAGAAAAAGGAAAAATGGATTGAGATAAAAAAAAATGGGAAGGAACAATGCCACAATCCTAGAGTTGATAAGCTGAGGAGAATTCACCACAAAGAAAAGGAATTCTTTGATGAGAATTTAGGGTTCTACACAAGAATCAAAGAGAAACCAATTCTCTCATAATTAGCAAAAGCTAAATTTCAATATCCATGTTCTGATTTCATTCATAACTTTGTGAGATACATATAGGGGTCCAAAGGCATACCAAGAGTTCCTACTCAAAATGTGACTCCTAATGGCAGAAATTAACTCAAATTAGTGGCTTATTAATTTTCATGCAAGCCAACAACCAATTTTATTATATCTTACTAAATATTACAACTTATCGGGACTTGTCTTGTAAATCTATCCATCTTCGTTATTCCTCAAGTTGAATTATGTAGTTGACCAATTTGGGCTCCAATCATTGTAATTGTGGATTTGCTTCAATCAAGTTGTCACCATTTGGTTTAAGGCTTTTCTTGCTTTCTTAGCCTTTATCATTCCCTCCATCTTGAAATAAAATTCGACCTCAAATTTGTAGCAAAGGTACCTACATCACAAAAAATCCAACACAATAAAACATATCTTTTTCTAGAAATATGAAATAAAAGAAACAAAGTCATATTTCTATTGAGACTTGAATCCCTTAAAAAAAAGCAAATCTCTTGTTATCTATATGCTTATATATATATATATATATATATATATATATATATGTCCTCCTGGATCAAATACAAGCCTAAAGAAACCATCAAACATCATGAAAGTTAAATCCAACTCAAGTCTCAAGGACTTCACACCATTAACTAAAACAAGGTTATGCCAATCTTTGAAAAAAGATTGGTGTTCTCATCAATCTCACTCTCACTCTCACTCTCAATGTTTTCCCTCTCACTCGTTCTTACACTTACCCTCATTGCCGCTCCTGACAGTTGAGAGAGTAGTGAAAGCACCAAGGCTACAA
Organism: Glycine soja; assembly: GCF_004193775.1. NCBI lineage: Eukaryota > Viridiplantae > Streptophyta > Magnoliopsida > Fabales > Fabaceae > Glycine > Glycine soja. Next base: position 19,584,845 of record NC_041002.1, on the reverse strand, counting down.
TACCTGATGCAATCCTTCCTAGGAAGGGACCAATCACCAGAGCCATTAGCAGGAGGCTCCAAGAGGATTGGGCTAGAGTTTCTGAAGAATGCCCTAGGGTTCTCATGAACCTCAGGGTAGATTTTAGAGCCCATGGACCAAGGTTGGGTCCACTTGTCTTTGTAAATATTAGAATAGGTTATCCTTCTTTTGGGCCTCGTATTTTGGCCATTCTAGTAGTATAGGGTTTTAGTCTTGTATTTTCAGAGCATATTGAGTAGTCTTTGTAGTAGGGACTATTTTTTATTTTCATGTATTTTGGCATGGGGGTGAGCTTAGCTATTAGAGAGGTGTGTGTAGATAAGCTCTAGCTTCTCATCTCAAGGAGGTGAGCTTAGCTATTAGAGGGGTGTGTGTAGCTAAGCTCTAGCTTTTCAAGGAAGTTTCTCAAGGAGGCAAGCTTAGCTATTAGAGGGGTGTGTGTAGCGAAGCTCTAGCTTCTCAAAGAAGTTTCTCAAGGAAGCTTCTCAAGGAAGCTACCTAGGCTATAAATAGAAGCATGTGTAACACTTGTTGTAACTTTGATGAATGAGGGCCTTGTGAGACACACTTAAAAGTTACACTTCTCTCCCTCTTTTTTCTCCTTCAATTTCATGCCCCCCTTTCTCTCTCTCTCTCTCTCTCCCTCTCTCTTTCTTTTCCTCCATTAAAACTTCCTCTCTAAGCTTCTTATCCAAGGCACTCTCTTGGTGGTGAAGCTCCTCCTTCCATGGCTTATTCCTTAGTGGATGGCGCCTCCTCTCACCTCTTCTCCTTTACCTTACACTGCATATCCATGGTTGAAAGTCACCATTGAAGGACCTCATTGAAGCTCAAAGATCCAACATTCATAGAAGCTTCTCAAGCAAGCTTCCATCAAGTGGTAATCAGAGCACAAGAACTTCAAGTAGGTGCTCCTTAAACCTCCATTAATTTTCAGCTTTACCTTCTCCTCCATTGTTGTTTCTTCATTTTTCTCCATGTATCTCCTCACATGTCTTGTGCCAAATGTTGTTAACATGATTTTTTAGAATTTCCACCGATTAAACTTGCTATAGAAGTTAGATTTGATTTTCTATGGTTCTTATTTCTTGTTCTTGTTCTTGAACCATGAATTGTATTGAGTTTAGGTTCCTTTGAGTTTTGTTTTGCTACTTTTTGTGGCTAAAACCAAAACATAAAATTCTTACAAAAATATTAAAGTAGAATAAAACCTCAAAAATCTAGAGTGACATTTTCACCTATTGTAGTTTTGTTATAGAAGTCATGTCTAGTCATGAAATTTGTCACATAAGATTCCTTATGTTGTGCTGAATTTTATTTTTCTTGTTTCTTTGTCTAACTCATTTGTTAATTAATGTATGAAATTTTTTTATCCTATTATTTGATTTGAGTCAAATCTTGCATATTAATTAGTCCTTAACATGTTCATACATAATTCTTAGAGAGTTTTTGATTGTGAACCTTTTCTTGAACTTTTAGGTTTCCTTATGATTGTGTCTATTGTGAGTTTGAGTTTTGGTGATTGAATTGCTGGCTGAAATTTTGATCCTAAGTGAATATTGAACTCTTAAAAATGTGGTAAACAAGCCTAGTGAGTTCAACATACATAGGAAGGTTGAAAGTAAGCCCAAGGAAATCAATATACCATGCTTAAAAAATTCAGTCTGAAATCGCTGGTGCTGGCAGCTTGAACATATGAACTTGTAAAAATTGTTGGGAATTGGTCACTGCAAAGTTTTAGCTGAAATATATACTGAATTTTCTAGACATCTGGAAACAAATTCCAAAAAAAGAACCAAGTGATTTGGATAAAAGGATAAAATAGAAAAATCACACAAGTTGGTAGGAAAATTAGTGTCCAGGAAAAAAAAGGTGAAAGGGAAGTGTGCTTGTTTTTTTGGCTCAAAATTTGTTCTATAATTGGTGCCTATTTTATACCAATCTTAGTTCCAAAGCTAGAGGTTTCTTGAGTCTTTTTTTTTTTTAGTTTTTTTACTCTACTCTAGAGCCATTCTAGGTTTTCTCTTTGATTCCTAGCTTGCTTTTATGTGCTTTTCATTGCTTTAATTGTTGAATAATCCTTGAAAATTTTGTCTTGTTAAAAATCTATTGGTTTAGCTTTCATTTCATTTTTGGTATTTGGTTATTGCTTGCCTCTTTGTTTTCTTGTTTGTGATTTGCAATATAGGGAATTGGAAAGGAGGATTGGTGCCATCAATTGGAGAATTTGAGTCAAGAAGCAAGGGGCCAACCACCTTAAGAGCTATTGAACTAAGAAGCACTCCAAATTGAGTGAAACACCAAAGAGAGAATAGCCACCAAAATTGAGACTTTTTTTTGTAATTTTGTAATTGGCAATTTTCTTTGCTTTCAAATTTTGTAACAAAAAGGCCTTTCATTGGAAGTAAGTTGGGAGCCTCCAATAGGTCATCCTACTTCCATTTGTATGCAACAATTTTAGGCAATTTTCCCTTAGGATAGTGAGTGTTTTGTTGGAAACCTTAAATGAGGTAATCCAAACACTCTTAGGATCCGCCTAGTTTACATTTCTTGCACTTTAATTTCTTGCTTACTTTCACAGCTTATCTTCTTTACTAGTCACACCTAGTTTATCTTGTTATTGCATAATACTTTCTTCTTGCTTATCATGCTTATCTTAAGTTCTTTTGAACCCTAGCTTTTACCTTTTGCAAACCCCCAACAAGAAAGTACCACAACTTAGGAACCAACATGAGCCATCATTCATCTAGTGTTAATGGTGAGGGTACTAGTCATAATGACCCTCTATCTAGAATATTAGATGAGCTGAGTTCCCTCAAGTTATGGAAAGAAACACTAGAAAGAAAGGAAAAAGGAAAAGAGAGGGTAGAAATAAGTCAAGATGAGAGGGAACAAATAAGAGAAGAAGAAAGAAGAAAAATACTAAAAGAGTTAAAAAAGAAAAACATGCCTCCTATAGTAGTCATGACTCTTGCAAGAGCCTAAGTGAAGAACTTAGTGACTATTATAGAGGAAGGCATAGGTCACATCCTAGACTTCACTCCCATAGGAGAGAAAAGGAAAGAAAGCCTCAAGAGACTAACATTAACCTCCCATACTTCCATGCGAAGGACAATATGGAGGCTTATTTAGATTGGGAAATGAAGGTTGAGCAACTCTTTGTTTGCCATCTTACAAGTGAGGAGAAAGGAAGGTTTCTTTGGCTACCCTTAGCTTCCAAGGGTATGCCCTCTATTGGTGGACTTTCTTTGTTAGGGAAAGAAGGATTCATGGGGATCCTCCAGTAGAGTATTTTAATGACTTGAAAAGTTCCCTTAGGAAGAGCACATCCCCTTCTACTATGAAAAAGAGCTTATGGACAAGCTCCAAAGGCTTAGACAAGGGAGTATGAGTGTTGAAGAGTATAGGCAACAAATGGAACTACTCCTTTTGAGAGCTGGGCTTAGGGTGGAATAAAGAACAAGTATTGCTAGGTTCCTTAGTGGACTTAATATGGAAGTGAGGGACAAGGTTGAGCTCCTTCCCTATAGGGACCTAAATGACCTAGTCCAACTTTGCATAAGGGTAAAGCAACAACTTAAAAGAAAGCCTACTCCAAAATCATATGGCTCTCACTCTTATCCAAAGAAAGACCAAGGTGAAGGCATCTTAGGGGATGCACCTTCTAAGCCCAAAGATGATAAGGGGAAGATAATAGAAAAGCAAACCCCTAAGCCTAGTATGCAAGAGAAGACTAGCTCTATAAAGTGCTTTAAATGTCTTAGAAGAGAACACGTCGCTTCTCAATGCCCTCCAAGAAAGCCATGATTATGAGGGGCCAAGACATTTATAGTAGCCAAGATAAGGCTACTACTTCACTTTCCTCTAGTGAAAGTGAAGAAGCAACAGGTGAAGAATCTAGTGAGGAAATCTACCCCCAAGAGAGAATATCTTGGAGGCCAATCTTGTGACTTGACCCAATCTCAAAGAGAGAATATCTTGTGATTTGATGCAATTGTTGCAGCACAAGATTAGTCTCTAAGTTGAGCCTTGCTATCACTCCCAATCCAAAGCCTCACAAACTTCAATGGCTCAATGAGCAAGGGGAGATGATAGTCAATCAACAAGTGAAAGTGCCCTTCTCCATTGGAACATATAAGGATGAAGTGACTTGTGATGTAGTTCCTATGGAGGCAGGAAACCTTCTCTTAGGTAGGCCACGACAATATGATAGGAAGATCATCTATAATGGCCTAATTAATGAGATAACCCTCACCCACCTTGGAACAAAGTTTGTTTTACATACTCAAACACCTTCACAGGTGATCAAAGATCAACTAACTATGAAAGATAAGAGGGATGAGGTAGAAAAACTAGAAAGAAAAAAAAAGAAGGATAGTAAGGCCTTGTCTTCAAAGGCCAAGGGGAAGGAAAAAAAGGAAAAGGATTCTCCAAGAAGATTGTTAAGAAGCAAAATCATTTTGCAACAAAAGGTGATATCAAAAGAGCATTCCTTCATAAACAATCCTTCTACCTTCTCCTATCAAGGGAAACCTCCTTTAGCACTACCATAATTCCTACATTTGATACCTTACCTCCAAAGGTCCAATAACTCTTACATGAATTTGGTGATATATTTCCCAAAGAGATACCCCCTGGGCTACCTCCTCTCAGGGGAATAGAACACCAAATAGGCTTAGTTCCCGGAGCAAGCCTTCCGAATAGGCCATCCTATAGGACTAACCCTCCTGAGACTAAGGAGATAGAGTCTAAGGTTAAAGAATTGTTGGAGAAGGGTTGGGTCTAAGAGAGCCTAAGCCCTGTGCTGTGCCAGTGTTGTTAGTACCCAAAAAGGATGGTACATGGAGAATGTGTACAAATTGCAGGGCCATCAACAACATTACTATAAAGTATAGGCACCTCATTCCTAGACTTGATGATTTGTTTGATGAGTTGCATGGTGCCAACATCTTTTCAAAAATTGATCTTAAAAGTGGTTATCACCAAATTAGGATGAAAGAGGGTGATGAGTGGAAAACTGCTTTCAAGACCAAGTTTGGTTTGTATGGATGGCTAGTGATGCCTTTTGGGCTCACTAATGCACCAAGCACCTTTATGAGGCTTATGAATCATGTCTTAAGGGATTTCATAGGTAGATTTGTAGTTTTTTATTTTGATGATATTTTAGTGTACAGTAGGAGCCTAGATGATCACTTAGGACATCTAAGACAAGTTATTTTAGTTCTTAGGAAAAACACTCTCTATGCAAATATAGAGAAATGTACCTTTTGCATAGATAGTATAGTTTTCTTAGGATTTGTAGTTGGTAGAAATGGGGTCCAGGTGGACCCTGAGAAAATCAAGGCCATCCAAGAACGGCCCACTGTTAGTCATCTTATACGACTAACTTTTGTATAGAAATCATTTTCCAAAACTTGTATAGTTCCTCAATTTATGGTTATTCTGGAGTAATTTTGTAAATAAATTTTGTTTTATGGATAAAGCTATCTCTAGAATATGTCCATTGGATTTAATGATGAAATATTTGCAATTTCAGGTGAAAAAGAGGCAAAGTCATGAAGTGCTAAAAGTGACAGTTGAGCTTAGCTTATCAGTGGGCTAAGCGCGCATCCACTGCTAAGCATAGCTTCAGCGCGCTTAGCGCGACAGAAGAATCTAACAGGGCATCAAAATCAAGGCCGTGCGCTAAGCGCGAGATCAGTGCGCTAAGCACAGTAGGTATCTTCAGCCAGGCTCAGCACACGACTGGCGCTAAGCTCAAATCCACTTACTCGCGCTAAGTGTAAGGGTGGCGCTAAGCGCAATGTCACGAATTCAGAGCCTATTTAAAGCCTGTTTTATGTAGAATTAGGGTAACAATGCCCAGGGCACAGAATTACATAGCACACTACAGTGCCTATTTCTTGAAAAGAGCTCTGGAGGCAGCAAGAGAAGCAGCTTTTGTAGAGATACCTAGGTTTTGTAAGCTTATTATTATTAGGGTTTCTTTTGTAATGGCTGGCTAAACACCCTAGTTGGGGATTTCTAATGAACAACTGATGTAAATACTTAATATCTAATTGATTATGTTTTCTGTGTTCAATGCTTCCTTCAATGCTTAATGTTTGTATGCTTTTGGTCTGATCATCCATTTGTGTTCATAGTTACGTGACTTTAGCATTGGGAAATGCACTATTGCCTTAGAACTTGATTGAAGCAGGATCGAAACTTAGTCTTACAAGAGGGATCTGCGGATTAAGTTTTTGTTTTAATTATGTTGTTACAATAATGTTGTTTAGTCTAGACCTAGTCTTACAAGAAGGATCTGCAGACGAAGCTTAGGGTGAATTAGGCTAAACTTTTGTAAGCTGCTTGAGCTGAGTCTAGTCTTACAAGAGGGATCTGCGGACGAAACTCAGTTTAAGTTAGTCTAAACCTAAGAGGGCCGTCTAAATTGGGCCTAGTCCAACAAGAAGGATCTGAGGATGAAGCTTGGATTGATTTGGTCTGACGAGGGATCGAGGTTTCGTAATTTAGGCTACAACATAGAACATAAAAGCATGAATGATTAGAGAAATATATTTATATGCATCAGCTTGTTTGTTAGAAGGACCCAAAATTTCTACCTATTGCCGTCACTTTTAATTACCTAGCATTTTTATAGTTTTTAGCATAAAAGTTTAGTTTAAATTCTGTTTGAAATTATCAATCATACATGTTCTCTCAACAATGCTTCATTTCTGAACTTAACTTAGGCTAACATTAGTTCCCTATGTTCGATACTCGGATTCATCTATTTTAATTTTTAAATACTTGACGATCCGGTGCGCTTTCCGACAAACCGGATTTCCCTTGAATATATTTGTACGAAGAAAAAGTGGAACAAAAAGTAACCCCAGGGGAAATCCACCAAAGTATTTATGGCGCTGTTGCCGGGGAACTAAGCTATTAGTAGAGTTTAGTTCAGTTTTGTAGCATTGCTTTATTTTTGTTTTATTTGTTTATTGATTCTTTTGACTAACATAGTAGTTATAGCACATTCATTGTTCTTTTGATCTGGATAACTACTGTTCTGCTTTCTTGTATGCAAAGAAGATCTACTGCAGGTGATTTGATCCCCCATTGATTTAGAGATTAACGCCACTTGTAGAAGGCGTAATCAAGAGAGAATTAGAAAATTTTTGCAGGATTTAGAAGCAGCAGCAATTCCAGAGGAAGAATCTCAATCTTCTAAGGCATCTTCTAGTTTTCCTATTGCAGGACATTCTCATTTAGATTCTATCGAAGACCACATCATGGCTGAAGAGCCAAGAAGAGTCACCCTGGAAGATTATTCAAGTTCTAATGTGCCACAATTTTTCACCAGCATTGCACAACCAGAAGTTCAAGCTCAAACCATTACTTATCTACCATCATTGATTCAATTGATTCAAAATAATTTGTTTCATGGATTACCAAATGAAGACCCATATGCACACTTAGCCACCTACGTAGAAATACGCAATACTATTAGGTTGGCTGCCGTGCCTGAAGATGCAATCCGATTGAGCTTGTTTTCATTTTCTTTATCGGGAGAATCTAAGAGGTGGCTTCATTCATTTAAAGGCAATAGTCTTAAGACATGGGATGAGGTTGTGCAGAAATTTCTCAAGAAATATTTTCTTGAGTCTAAGACTGCAGAAGGCAAAGCCGCCATCTCTTCTTTTCACCAATTTCCCGATGAATCTTTGAGTGAGGCCTTGGAAAGATTCTGTGGTTTATTGAGAAAGACTCCCACTCATGGATTCTCAGAATCGATACAGCTCACATTTTTATAGATGGGTTAAGACCGCAGTCCAAGCAGCTATTGGACACTTATGCATGTGGGAAAATCAAATTGAAGACCCCTAAAGAAGCCATGGATCTCATTGAAAATATGGCTGCAAGTGACATTGCTATTTTGAGAGATAGAGCTCATATTCCTTCTAAAAAGAGTTTATTGGAGCTAACCTCCCAAGATGCATTGTTGGCACAAAATAAGTTGTTGTTTAAGAAACTTGAGGCATTGATTGAAACATTAAGTAAGTTGCCAACTCAAATTCATTCTACACATACTTCACATGCTTCTATTTTGCAGGTTGCAGGATGTACCATCTGTGGGGGAGCTCATGAATCTGGATGTTGTATCCCTACTGAAGAACAAACCACTCATGAAGTCAATTACATTGGAAATCAGCCCAGAAACAATTTTAATGCAAGAAGATTTTCTAGATTCCAACATGGCCAATAATACAATCAACAACAGGGACAATGGAGGAACCACCCTGGAAATCAATTCAATAGAAATCAAGGTGGACCATCCACAAGGCTATAACAACAAGGGCCTAGTCTTTATGATCGCACAACGAAGTTGGAAGAGACTCTAGCTCAGTTCATGCAGGTTTCTATGTCCAACCAGAAGAGCACAAAGTCTGCCATAAAGAATCTGGAGGTCCAAGTGGGACAACTTGCAAAGCAATTGGCGGATAGATCATCAAGCAGTTTTACAGCTAATACAGAGAAAAATCCCAAGGAGGAGTGTAAAGCTATGATGACTAGAAGCAGAATGGAAATCCATATGGATGAGAGTGACGTTGAGAAGAATATGAAGGAACATAAACAACAACTAGCACCTAAGCCAGAACTTGAACCCATTTCTGATTTTGTAGAACTTGAAGAGATTAATGAGGAGGCTGAAAATGATAAGGAAGAAGAGACACCAATAAAAGAGAAAGAAAAGGAAAGAATAAAAGAAGAAGAAAAAGAAAAATAAAAAAAGTTGAAAAATGAAAAACAAAAAGAGAAAGTTGTTGATGATGAGATGAGGAGAGGCAAGAGTGAGGCAAACACTGCAAGGAAGAAGGATACTACTCCAAATGAAGGCAAGGAAGTACCTTATCCTTTGGTACCTTCCCGGAAAGAGAAAGAAAGACATTTGGCCAGATTTCTTGATATCTTCAAGAAACTGGAAATTACTTTGCCATTTGGAGAAGCAATTCAACAAATGCCCCTCTATGCCAAATTTTTAAAATATATGTTGACAAAGAAGAATCGGTACATCCATAGTGACAAAATTATGGTGGAAGGCAATTGTAGTGTTGTGATTCAACGCATTCTTCCACCTAAGCACAAAGATCCTGGAGTTGTCACGATACTGTGTTCCATTAGTGAGGTTGTTGTAGGAAAAGCTCTCATAGACTTGGGATCTAGTATTAACTTAATGCCTCTCTCCATGTGCCGGTGACTTGGAGAGATAGAGATAATGCCTACACGCATGACCCTTCAGTTAGTTGATCACTCCATCACAAGACCATATGGAGTGATTGAAGATGGTTTGGTGAAGGTGAAACATCTTATATTTCCAGTTGATTTTCTGGTAATAGACATAGAAGAGGATGCTGATATTCCTCTCATTCTTGGCCGCCCATTCATGTCTACTGTAAGTTGTGTAGTAGATATGGGAAAGAAGATGTTGCAAATGGGCATAGAAGATCAGAAGAAAATCAGCTTTGACATATTTCATGAAGATAAAGAGCCACCTGACCGAAATGTCTGTTTTAAAGTCCATGTGATGGAGGAAAGAAGACCTGAGAAGTAGGAACTTTATTGGATCCTGGATAACAGGATGATGTGTCAAGCTAGTGACGTTAAAGAAGCACTTACTGGGAGGCAACCCAACTTTTCTTTCCCTTCTCTATCTTTATTTTTATTTCTTGCATGTAGTTAGGACATCTTGCTTGTGATTGTGATTTATTTCAAATTGTTTAGTAATGAACAAAAAGGGTTTTTAAATTATGTGTGAAGAGATAAGCAGAAAATGACTTAGAAAAATTTTCAGATTGCTTATCCGCTAAGTGCAAACCTTGCACTAAGTACCATCTCTCCACGCGCTAAGCTGAGCTTGCTCGCGCTAAGTGCAAAGACCCCTGATTGGTTGGCTGAATAGTTCAACTAAGCGCACCTCACTACATTAAGCCCCACATCTTTGCGATAATTGAACTTTAACCTGTGGGCTTAGCGTGGATGATGCGCTAAACACCACTTCTTCTCTGTAAACATTTCATCATAGCAGCGCTAAGCACACTATCCTGCACTAAGCCCTAGATCTATTTTGTAACTAGAGCTTTTAAGCTGGGCTTAGCTGGCCAGGAGGCGCTAAGCACCAATCCCTTATGGTTTTTGAACTCTTGGAAGTGCGCTTAGCGCGCCTGTTGCGCTAAGCCTGAACTACTCACTGTAAGTTGAAGTTTGATGTTACGCTAAGTCTCACATCTCAGGCTAAGCGAATATTGCAAAAAGATTTTTGGTGTTGGAGAAGCGCTAAGCGCAGCTTGCCGCGCTAAGCCCTAGATGCGCACTGGACCTTACACCTTCAAGCTGGGCTTAGCGCGAGGCTAGGCTAAGCGCTAGGGTTTTAAACTCAAATGTAATGTTGGCATGCTAAGCGCAACTGTGCACTAAGCGCACCATACAAATTTTAGTTTTTAAATATCAAAGGCAGAGGCACTTGGGTTGCTACCTTTATACCAATCCTCTGCACCCTCTCATCTTTAAGCACACTCTTTTACTTTCTGCTATGTGTGTACTGCTACTCTGCATCATCTTTGCTTCATTTCAAGAATAATTCAAGGAAGTTAGCATATTTCTATTTTTACTTTTCATTCTTCAAACCTTAGGATAAATGACTTCTTGTTTTTGTTAGTATTTGGGTTAGTCAATGTAGGATTTTTGGTAACCTAGAAGCCCATTAGGGGCAATATGGCTGAAAAGGGGAAATGACCCATGAAGTTCTATCTGGAAATTGCGATGAACCCGCTAAGTGCGCCTGTGCGCTTAGCCTGTTCATCGCATCTATTAAAACTTTGGATTTCCAGATGAACACGCTAAGCGGACCATGTCGCGCTAAGCGCGTTCATCCCTGCTGATGAACTTAAGTGATGAGCCCGCTAAGCGTGTCTGTGCGCTAAGCGGGACCAATGTTCTGACATTTAGGGTTTTGAGAATTTTTGTTCAGCGCTAAGCCGAACCTGTACGGCTAAGTGCTACTTTGCTTCTGTAAGCTTTTCTTTGTAATAAGGCTTAGCGCACCTGTGCGCTAAGCCCTTGTTGTGTGTTGAGCTAAGCACCCTGCTGCGCTAAACTCAACTCCCTCACTATCTTTTAAGTTTTTGTAGTCAGTCTAAGTGTGCCATGTGCGCTAAGTCTGAGTGTCTTTCTGTTGAGGCTGAGCTAAGCGCCAACATGCTGCGCTAAGCTCCAATCCTTTGCAGTTTTGAAAATTGTAGACTTAGGCTAAGCGCAACTATGCGCTAAGCCTATTCTACAGAAAAAATGTTTTTTGTGTCTTCGAGCTAAGCGCCAGCTTGCTGCGCTTAGCGCTTCATAAGGTGCGCTTTGCTTAGCATGCTGTGCTTAGCGCTTCATAAGGTGCGCTTTGCTTAGCATGCTGCGCTAAGCGCCCAGCTTTGTTTGCAGTTTAAATTTTTCTGTTTTCTTGAGAATAAACCTATGCTAATCTCTTATGTTTTGTCTTATATTTTGCAGATGGCTTCTTGGAAAAGAAAGGCACCTTCTACACCCTCTCAAGTGCGATATGACAGATCAAGATTCACATCCTAGGAAGCTTGGGAAAGATACACAGACATTATTGTGCCTAGGAAATTGCTACCTAAGAGAAATGTGGTGGTCTTCACCACAAAATTTGATGAATTCCTAGATGAGCTGGATAGAAGACACTGGAGGAAGGAGTTGACTGACTTTCTGGATGGCAACATTGATGTTGCCATTGTAAAAGAATTCTATGCAAACCTCTATGACCCCGAGGACAAATCACCTAAGCAAGTAAGGGTGAGAGGTCATCTGATTAAGTTTGATGAGGATACTCTTAACACATTTTTGAAGACCTCTGTTGTTGTGGAAGAGGGGGAAACACTTTGTGCTTACTCTAGATTTGCACTCCTTGGGCCTTATCCTCAGGAGTTAGCTGCTAAGCTCTGTATCCCAGGGAGGGGATTCGAGCTTAATGCTGATGGTTATCCGGTGAAGATTCTGAGGAAGAACATGACCCCTCTTGCTCAGACTTGGAGCGTTCTTTCTTTTTCAAACCTTTTCCCTACTTCCCACACTTCTGATGTCACTCTTGACAGAGCCAAATTGATTTATGGGATTATCATGAAGGTGGACATGAAGGTGGGGTACCTCATCTCCCACCAGATCTCCCTCATAGCACAACATGACACATCCAGACTAGGATTCCCTGCCTTGATCACAACTTTATGTAAGGCTAGGGGAGTCCAATCAGATTCGAGGTCCCTGGAGAGCCTGAGTCCTACCATTAATTTGGCATATATTAAGAAGAATTGTTGGAATCTTGATGATCCAACAGTAACTTTCAGAGGACCTAGGAAGGCCAGGGGTAAGAGATCTGAGGCCCCTTCCACTTCAACACCATCAGAGGCACCAACACCTTCTTCTTCTCCAGTACCCCCCTCTTCATCCACTCAGATTCTAGTTATTCCTCCAACCCCTCTACAGATGCCACTCCCAGCTCCATTATCTACAGGACCATCAGACTTTTTATTTACTCCACAGATGCTTTACTCTATGCTCCAGAGCATCCACAAGGGGCAGTCCATCATCATGCAGAGCCTTCAGGGCTTGGGCTTGCCCTCCATTATGAGCATGGAGGAGTTTGAGGCTCAGGTGGCCTGGCCAGGAGACCATCCCTCTTCTTTTGGAGGGGTGGGGCCTCAGCAGCCCAGGAGCCTGATATTGAGGAGCCACCAACACTAGCACCAGTAGAGGATGAGGATGAGCTTACTCCTCCCGAACCCTCTTATTTTGATGCAGGTACACACACGGTTCAAGAGGAGGAGACTACTCCATATCAGACTCCACAACCATCTCCAGCCCCTGCACATATACCTGAGGATGTTGCACTAGTTGCGGAGCCTGAGCAGCATATACAAGATTCATCAGTAGCTTCGGCACTGGATTTGAATGAAGACTAGCCACATGAGGAGCAGGACATTTAAAATTTGCATTCTGAACACTTTATTTTATTTTCAGTTATTTTATGATTTATGTCATTTAAATTTCAGCTTTTATGTTTCAGTTCTTTAAATTTCAGCATTTAAATTTCAGTAGTGTAGTTGTTTGTTTGCTTGTACAAAAAGCTTGATTGAACAATGAATTGGTTGAACTTTGTATACAGTGGCTTGTTTGTTATGAAATGAGAGTTTGAAAATGATTTAATTGAGAAAATGTATGAATTGAATGGATTGGGATGTTTAGATGATTGTTTTGATCAAGTTTGCAGTCATTAGAAGAGAATGAGCATGTGATTGGAAGTATGTATGAAAATGTTAGTTGGTTGTCAGATTGATTGTGAAGGAATGATTAACTGTATCCCAGTGAGAGTGTGATCCTTACATTTTGAGAGAAATGACTCTCATTTAGTACTGATTTTTGTGTGAATCTCTGAAGTATGGACTAGATGCATGAATTTGAGGATCCATGTTTGATTATGAATAGCCACTTAGCCAAAAAGTGGACCATATGTTTGAATGAATTATTCCTTGCACCCAGTTTGAGATGAATGAATTTATTGATTGATTGAACTTGGAGCCTATTCAGTTGTATCTTCTGCTACCTTATTTTAGGTTGTAGGAGAGCATCATCCACAGAAGCTTGGTTCAAAACAAATTTGTCCCAAATATTGGGGAGTTATTATCAAGGAAAATTTGTCCCAAATTTGGGGGAGGCACTGGGTAAGAATTGAAATGGTCAAAGAAAATAGTATACAGACACTGTTTATGTATATAATGTTTTCCATGTTTAAAAAAAACATTGTAAGTACCAAAAAAAGTTAATAAGTGTGTATGTTGTAATTCAATGAATGAAAGCTAAGTGCCTAAATAAAGGGCGAGTATGAGGTAGGAATGAATGAAAAAGTGAAGGTTATTCTATGGATGAATGCTCTCCTAGAACCTAAGCTTTTGAATCCTAGAAAAACCATGAATGGTTGGTAGCCTAACCCCATTACAAGCCTAGAAAGTCCTTCGGATTCATTTTATGTGTTCATTGCTGTATGATATGAGATGAAATGCAAAGGTTGGAACTTGTGTTGATTGTTTATGATGGAATAAGCCTAAACACTTGAGCTTGAGTTAAACAATGACGGTGAGGTTTTGGTTGATGATCCTTCCTTGATTTCTGTCATGCTTACTAGCTTATTTCAGCTATGACTCTAATGCTTATGCTCCTATCTTTGAAAAGCTGCATGCTTGTGAGAAGTAATTGATTTAAGTATTCCATGATATTCAGTTCATATGGTTGAATTCCTTTATGAATCAGACACCATTTTCTTTTGATTGACCACTCTCTTTGTCACTTGAGGACAAGTGAGTTGTTCTTTCTTTGCTTGAGAACAAGCAAAACTGTAAATTTGGGGGAGTTTGCTAGTCATCTTATACGACTAACTTTTGTATAGAAATCATTTTCCAAAACTTGTATAGTTCCCCAATTTATGGTTATTTTGGAGTAATTTTGTAAATAAATTTTGTTTTTTGGATAAAGTTGTCTCTAGAATATGTCCATTGGATTTAATAATGAAATATGTGCAATTTCAGGTGAAAAAGAGGCTAAGTCATGAAGTGCCAAAAGTGACAATTGAGCTTAGCTCATCAGTGGGCTAAGCGTGCATCCACCGCTAAGCGCAACTTCAGCGTGCTTAACGTGACAGAAGAATCTGGCAGGGCATCAATATCAAGGCCACGTGCTAAGAGCAAGATCAGTGCACTAAGTGCAGCAGGTGTCTTCAGCTAGGCTCAGCACACGACTGGCGCTAAGCACAACGTCACGAATTCAGAGCCTATTTAAAGCCTGCTTTGTGTAGAATTAGGGTAACAATGCCCAGGGCACAGAATTTCATAGCACACTACGGTGCCTATTTCGGGAAAAGAGCTTTGGAGGCAGCAAGAGGAGCAGCTTTTGTAGAGATACCTAGGTTTTGTAAGCTTATTATTATTAGGGTTTCTTTTGTAATGGCTGGCTAAACACCCTAGTTGGGGATTTCTAATGAACAACTGATGTAAATACTTAATATCTAATTGATTATGTTTTCTGTGTTCAATGCTTCCTTCAATGCTTAATGTTTGTATGCTTTTGGTCTGATCATCCATTTGTGTGCATAGTTAGGTGACTTTAGCATTGGGAAATGCACTGTTGCCTTAAAAGTTGATTGAAGCAGGATTGAAACTTAGTCTTACAAGAGGGATCTGCGAATTAAGTTTTTGTTTTAATTATGTTGTTACAATAATGCTGTTTAGTCTAGGCCTAGTCTTACAAGAGGGATCTGCGGACGAAGCTTGTTAGACAAATGGCCTCAGTTATCTTAAGAAGGGGGGGTTGAATTAAGATAACAAGAACTATTCCCCAATTAAAATTTCACTCTCTCTTTTTAGATTAACGATGCACCCTTAACATGAATTACTCAAAAGACAATTCAAAATAAACTTCTTTAAGGGAAGAGAGAAATGCAAACTTGATTTATACTGGTTCGACCACTTCCTGTGCCTACGTCCAATCCTCAAGCAACCCACTTGAGATTTTCCTCTCTCTTGTAAAATCCTTTTACAAGTTCTGAACACACAAGGACAATCCTTCCTTTGTGTTTAGAATTCTTTTACAACAAGAGACCCTCGCTCTCTTAATCCCTTTTCAGAAGTAAGAAGAAGAGAAGAAGAAATCTCTCTTGAAAGAGATAGATTGTACAATGAAGATCAATCACAATTCCTTATTGAATATGCAAGTGTTTGACCAAGGAATCTTTGAGAGGATAAGACATTTCAATTCAGAAAAACTCTCTTAATATTTTGAGAGGATAAAACTTTTTGGGCAATGAAAACTCTATCTTAATTCGTGTTTCCAAGTCACATATAAATAGACCTTTGATGGCCATTCATAAACCATTTGAATAGATGTGACTCTTGGAAGTTATTTTCTGAAAATCTCCTCTGGTAATCGATTACAGGATTCGTGTAATCCATTACAGGTTTTAATATTTGAATTAAAACATTTATTAACTGCTGGTAATCGATTACCAATATTGTATAATCGATTACACAGTCTAAAATTTGAATTCAAATATTTAGCAGCTGTTGTAAAGCATTTTTGGCCACTGGCGATTACATCCTCTGGTAATCGATTACCAGAGAGTAAATCTCTTGAAAAAACACTTTTTAACTTAAATTACTTGGCCAAAACTTTTGCTATATCAATTAGGAATTCCCTTCCTAAAATACTAGTGATCATCTTGATGTTGTGACTTGTATTCTTGAATCATTGTCTTGAATTTAAACTTGGAAAGCCCATTTGCATCATTTGCATCAAATCATCAAAACAACAAAGACATTTGCTTCTACAATCTCCCCCTTTTTGATGATGACAATATAAGTCCTGAAATCAAGATTCAAGCAAGCAATATATATATATAAATTTGCGTTCACTCCCCCTATGTTTTGGAATTGATGATCACTTGATTTCTAAGCTTTTTCTAACGACCCGCCTCGTCGCTACGGTATCCACACTCTAATATTAGATAATTTCAATTTTTTTATAAAAAGAACTCCCTTAATTTTTGCTTATGAAAATAGAAGTGATTTTGTCACAACATAAATTCATCCAACAACACGCAATTACTTAAGTGAATATGCATAATTACATAGAAACAACAATTAGGTACATACACATAACGAAAATTAAATATGTTCATATATATAATTAAAATTCCAGTTTTACATCTTTAGCTCAACAAAATAAAACTTAAAAACCAACTACGGGGGAGTTGATTACAAAACACAACTCTTTCCCAAAATAACGCCAACGTCATTACGTCGGCTCGGCGGCTCCTCACCAGAATCTTACTCCCTACACCCTACCACTGTCATTCTGCTCCCATGAACAAGGTTCGTGATCATCACAGGTATCGACCACACGATACAAAATTGCAAGGGTGAGTTTATTATAAAAGAACCAATACCAATTCCAAATAACCAAAATTAGCAAGGAACACATGCAAACATGATAAGCATACACAACAATCATTATTCAACATTCATATCCAACAAATATTCATCATTCACATCCAACAATTACTCATCATCCATCCATGGACCCAATCAAGACTGCACAGAATGATGCATGCACCTGACTCAACACTCAGATGCAATGTGGTACGTACCAACAACAACCAAATCTCAGGAAATAGCCTAAGTGTGTCCACATGACACTCTCACTTAGGGAACTGTGCTAAGTTTGTCGAGACCACCCGGTTGTGCACGTAACAGCCCCCCACCCATAGGTGATCATCCTGGGAGCCCAAAGGTGTTCCCTACCAGGTGACAAGCCCCCTAGTACAAAGTACACTTGGCCACAGTTACTCTATTTCCTGTGTCGTATGAGCTATGATCACGACCAAAAGTAAGTGCCAAAGACCATGGACCAATTAAAGCGCCTAAGCATCCCCTCATAAATGCTTAGATTCTCTAACCACGCTAGTTACCCACGTCTAGGCCATCCGACAAGGTCAGTGCACTCTACCCCCCATGACATACACTCCATACGACGTATGATCGTGGCCAAAAGCTAGTGCCAAAGACCCTGGAAGGTCAGTGCACAGTGCGCCCCCACGATCATACACAACATCCAACGTATGAACGTGGCCAAAAGCTAGTGCCAAAGACCCTGGAAGGTCAGTGCACAGTGCCCCCCACGAACATACACAACATGCACATGCCAATGCATTTCCAACATCAATCAAAATTCCATTTCCATGTCATTCACAACATAAATATCATCTCATCTCAATGACGTTATCAACAACAACAACAACCTCATTTCATATTCACATATTCATCAATAATAACAATTCATGTTGACATGGTCTTTATTAACAACGTCATCTCAAATCAATATCATCATAATTATCATTATCATCACATATCAATTAAAATCCTCAATAGCAACATCAACAACAATTCGAACAAACACAACAATATCATTTCCACACGCACGGTCTTCAAACAACCAAAACAATATCATTCATCACAGTATATATATATATATATATATATATATATATATATATATATATATATATATATCGCATCCCATTAGTTAAAACGTAATTTTCTTTGAAGAAAAATCAGCATGCAACAGGGACAGGCAGATATCCTCATAGCTAGGTTCCCTGACCCTACCTATGGTGTTAAAACGGTAAATTTTATAATAAACTCCCCTCACCTATCGTGAGCTACCTCGCGGATTCCTCGTCGCGTCACTTGAAGATTCCTTTTTGTTCTTGTTCGTCGATTCCACACAAGCCTCTACCATGCCAAAACGAAGGAGACTTAGTATGGATTTCAGAAAACAAAGCTAGTAACAGTGCTCTGGGTCAAACACCCACATCACTACATGAAAGAGCTTAGAGCATTTAGGGTTTTACAAAGGAACGTCATTTGGAAATTCTGACCACGCCAATGTGACCGGGGTTTAGTGTAGGTTATGAAAATAACATGCATTTCATGAAAGGCTAACGTTTACAAAGTCTCTTTCTCTAAGGTTTTTCAAAGGAAGCATAAGACATGCAATGGCGGTTCCAAAGTTAGAAAAGATGCAAAGACAAGATGGAACTAACAAGAAACAAGCATAGAACCATGGTTACCTAGAAAGAAAACGAAAGGTCAGATTAGGGTTTTCGTTCTCTACTGAAACCGCAAGCCAAGTTGGAAGATTCTGCTTCGGTTGAAGGGTTCCTCTCGGTGTGGGTTTTCAATGGAGAACAATGATGGTTTGTGGTGGCTAATGGTGGCTGTGGGTGATGGAGAAAGTTCTTGGAACTTTAGAAATGGCTTTGGAAGAAAGAAAGAAGAAGAAATGACGTTTTTCCTAAGCTACACGAAAGCAAAGGCTGAAATGCTTAAATATGAGATGCTCTCGGGAACGGAAGCTTCTAGCACACTCCAGACATCTTCTCAAAGATCCCAACAGTCAGATCATGGACAAGTGTCTTGTGAAGTTGCAGACCAAATTTCGAGAAGATCCAACGGTTAATGAAGGCTGGGTAGCGTTTTTACCGAGGCAGCTTCATGTAGCTTTCTCTAGAAGCTTCATTAAGAGGCTTCCTCCAGAAGCTTCCTCGTGGCTTCTTTGAGAAGCTTTCTCAAGAGGCTTCTTTGAGAAGCTGGATCCTTATCTGTCCACACCCCTCTATTAACTAAATTAACTTCCTTAAAAATAATTACGGATGAAAATAACGCAACAAATAATCAAACATCAAACATAATTACTAATAATATATAGATATATATATATCAGGGTGTTACATTTCTACTAAGCCTTTCTACACCCCATTTTTCTCCCCCTTTGGCAACATCAAAAAACCAAAGTACTTGGGAATCAAACCAGATATAATAATGAAGTTGAAACAGATCAATATCAAAGTATAAGGCATAACCAACCAAACTCACAAATAAGACATAACCAAACTAGAATCCAAATAGTTCAAAATTCCAAACCACATAGTATCAAAGCATAAAAGTCTGAAATCCAAATACTACAAGATAAATAAAGTACTGAACATAATAATCTAAGTAGCATAGCCAAAATATAAGGCTTATAAGAGACATAGAATTAGAAACTAAATTCTAAGAAGGTGGAGGTGGTGGTGGAAGATCGAAACTCTGACGAATGTAACCCACATCCTCTTCAAGCTGTGTGAGGCGAATATCCATGCTGACAAAGTGTGTATCCAATGAGTCGAAACGTTCACCAACATAAGAACGAAGACCCCGTAATTCGGAAAGGACTTCATTCATGAGTGCTGAATCATCTCGCTGAGGAGGAGGTGAAGGAGTACGCTCATCTTGAGGAGGGAGTGCATCTTTCTTCAGCCATTGACCATTCCGATCCTTACGGTATCCAAAGGAAGTCACTGCACCAGCACCAATTGCAAAGGAACGCTTGACTTGAACAAATGGTTCATCATCAAGCGGAATTTGAAAATGATGCAGAAACAAAGTTATCAGTTATGGGTAAGGGAGAGGTGCATTGGCCCGTAATGCCTTAAGCATTCGGTATCGAACCAAGTGACCCTAGTCGATCTGACGACCGGTAAGGAAAGCCCACATCAGAATCAAATCCTCCTCAGAGGCTTGTGCTAAATTTGAAGACCGGGGAAGCAAAATTCTAACAATTATACAGTACATGATGCGATTATCAAATGTTAATGACCCGACCAGCAATCTACCAATCATTTCAGCCTGGTCATTGTAGACCATTCAACGAGCATCAAGACTAGAATAATCAAATTTCCAGTCATCAAAAATGGTGCCCTCAAAAGGTGCACCTTGATTGGGTAAATGAGTTAAAGAAAAGAACAATGACTGATCAACGATCATAGGAATACCATGCACCTCAGAGGAAATAGTACCATCCCGAATTTTTAAATTGCAGTAGAAGACCTTTACAAGTTCAAGATAATGTGGCAATTTTAATGACATGAAATCAACAAGGCTAGAATTTTGAAACACTTGATAGCAATCAAACGTTTCATCATTATAGAAATCTACGTCTAGGTACTTAGGGTCTAAGATGATCCTAGAAGAAAATTGAGAAAGGTACCGTAGACGCTGATTATCGGATGAAAACAATGTGGATAATCTTGGAGATGACAAAGAGGGATGAATAGGTGCTGTGGGTGCTTCGGATGGTCCGTGGCGGCGATGGGCAGCAGTAGCGGCAGTGGAGGATGATCCCTTTCTCTTCTTCGATGGTTCTGCCATTTGATGAAGTTTTAGTGGATTTCAATCGGTGGAAGTGAAAGAGGAAGATTGGGCTTTACGGGACGTGATTTGGTGAAGATTTGAGTAAGATACAAAGGTTGGAAGATTTAGGTATGGAGGAGGCACGAGGGGAGGCCTTGGCTGCGCAGCAACACTAGTTTCGTATTTATTTATAGACGAGGATGAGTTGTAATCGATTACAAGGCTTGGTAATCGATTACAGGAGTAATAAGCCTTCTGGTAATCAATTACAGAATGTTGTAATTGATTACAGGCTACCTGTTCTTGTGTAATCGATTACTCTGAGTGGTAATCGATTACCAGAGCACAAACTAGGCTAGTTCCTCTAAAATAACCTATGTTTATGCTAAATACATCTAACACTATCAATCATCATCACTAATATGTATTTAATTCATTCAAACAAGTATTAATCAAACAATTAACACACACCAATCAAATATAATCAAATACTTACAATCAAACACAATCAAATTCAAAAGTCATAACCTTTCAAATTATAACTGTGTAATCGATTACACAAACATTGTAATCGATTACCAGTGGAAAGTTTTCAGAAAATCTGCCAACAGTCACATCTTTTCATTAGATTTGTGAATGGCCATCAAAGGCCTATAAATAGGTGACTTGGGCACGAATTATAGAGAGAGGTTTTTTTTGGTCCAAAATGTCTTATCCTCTCAAAAGACAATGAGAGAGATTCCAAAAGAACTTCATTGTCAAATGCTCTCTCAAAAGAAATCCTTGGGCAAACACTTGCAAAATCTATAAGGATTCTTACATGATCTTCATTGTAATATTCTTCTCTTGAAGAGAGAATTCTTCTTCCATTCTTCTTATTCAATGAGATTGGTTAAGAGACTGTGAGTCTCTTATTGTAAAGCATCTGAACACAAGGGATGGGTTGTCCCTGTGTGGTTCAGACATTGTAAAAGGAATTTACAAAGATAGTGGAAATCTCAAGTGGGTTGCTTGAGTACTGGACGTAGGCACGGGAAGTGGCCGAACCAGTATAAAATTGTGTTTGCATTTTCTCTTCCCTAATCTTATTTATTTTGTTGCAATCAATTGTGTCTTGCATGTTTAAAGAACATTGTTAAATTGATTGTTGTTGCTTCTTCTGCATTCTAAGCCTATCCCTCTTAAGATTATTGAGGCCACAAGGTCCAACAAGTGGTATCAGAGCGAGATTCTTGTATAAAGTTTACAAACTTCAAGAATAGATATGGTCTCATCCAACTTTCCATTTCCTGAGAAAATTCTATCAATAGGCTCTTATGTTCAATGGTGAGGGTTATCATTATTGGAAAACCCGAATGCAGATCTTTATAGAAGCCATAGATCTAAAGATATGGGAAGCCATTGAATTTGATTACTTTATTCCTACAATGGTAGAGAGAAATACAACTATATAAAAAAAAAACTAGAGAAGAAAGAAGATGATGATGAAAGAAGAAAGAAGAAGATTCCTCTTTAGCCCCAAAATGCTAAGCGCGATCAAATTGGGCACATGAGATTCAATTGTCTTGTGGTTAAAAGAAGAATGGAAAAATCCGACAAGATGAATTTCAAAGGGAAGAAAGAAAAGAAAGGATACATCACTTGGGAAGATAATGTCATAAATTATTCAAGTGATTCAGAGTAGAAAATCATAAGTTTGGGTATCATGATGAAAGACTATGAAAACGGAGAAGAGCAAAGTCGATACATTGATAGCAATTTCTCCAAACACATGGCATGCATCAAAGTTTATTCATATTTCTCCCCAAAATAAAGTGGATATGTGATTTATGAAGACAACAAAAAAAGGCCATATTTCTCCCCAAGAAAATGTGAATCTCAAGAAAAGTAAATATGTGATCTATGGAGACAACGAACAAAGGCTACTTGATCAACAAGCCCAACAAGTGATATCAAATGATACCAACAGGTCACTTGTCTTTGATTAATTACTTTTGATGCTTGTTTGCTACTTTAGTTTAGATTGTCCTTGATGATTGTGATTGAATTTGATTGGTTGTGTTTGATGATTGATTGATTGTGTTTTTTGATTAATGTGTTTGTTTTTGCTTGTTTGATATTCAATGTTTGTTAGTTTGATTGATTGATTATATTTTATAATTGATTAATTGTGGTTGTTGATTGTTTTTGATTGAGTTTTGATTGTCTTTGATAATTTTTTTTTATTGTGTTTTGTTAATTGCTTTTGATTGTATATTTGATTGATTGTGTTTTTGATTGATGTGATACTATACTTGTTTTTGCTTGATCAATATTGAATGATTGGTTTAATGCCTTTTGGTATCACTTGATTCTCATACATTACAACAAGTGGTAACATTTTTCTCCTCTGTATTCATGATTTGTTTTTGATGTTGACAAAGGGGGAGAGAAAGATAAAAGATAAAATAATAAGAAAAAATTATCTATTTTTTATGAGGCAACTTTTTATATATGGAAAATATGAAATCTTCAATTGTCTCATATAAGCAATCATTGTAAAACCAAGGGGGAGTAAACTATATGCAAATAGATATTTTCTTTGTTGTTGCTCCTAACCTACAGGTGGTTGTCATCATCAAAAAGGGGGAGAATGTAAATCATGAAGATTTTGATGATATCAAGAAGAATTTGCTTGAGAAAGGGGGAGATGTAAATCATGCAAGCTTTGATGGTGTCGAGAAGAAATCACATGTTTGTCATCATCAAAAAGGGGGAGAATGTGAATGTATGTATACATGATTTTGATGATGTCAAAGAAGAATCTAACAAGGCTGCTTCAAATGATAAGCATTTGCTTCAAGAATAATTCAAGATTGCTTCAACAAACAAAGCCTTGTTTCAAGATTCACTAAAGACCAAGCCTTGCCTTAAAACAAAGTGCTTTCAAGACATGCAAGGCTCTGGTAATTGATTACCAGGAAGTGTAATCGATTACCAGAAGACAAGGTTGAGAAATGGCTGTTGAAAAGGGTTTTGAATTTGAATTTTGAACATGTAATCGATTACCATATGTTTGTAATCGATTACCAGCAACGGAACTTTGGAAATTCAAATTCAAAACCCTTTTCAACAGCCATTTCTCAACCTTGTCTTCTGGTAATCGATTACACTTCCTGGTAATGGATTACCAGAGCCTTGCATGTCTTGAAAGCACTTTGTTTTAAGGAAAGGCTTGGTCTTTAGTGAATCTTGAAACAAGGCTTTGTTTGTTGAAGCAATCTTGAATTATTCTTGAAGCAAATGCTTATCATTTGAAGCAGCCTTGTTAGATTCTTCTTTGACATCATCAAAATCATGTATACATACATTCACAAAGCTTAGGCTGAATTAGGCTAAACTTTCGTAAGCTGCTTTAGCTGAGTCTAGTCTTACAAGAGGGATCTGTGGACGAAACTCAGTTTAAGTTAGTCTAAACCTAAGAAGGCCGTCTAAATTGGGCCTAGTCCAACAAAAGGGATCTGAGGATGAAGCTTGGATTGATTCGGTCTGACGAGCGATCGAGGTTCAGTAATTTAGGCTACAACATAGAACTCAAGAGCATGATTGATTAGAGAAATATATTTATATGCATCAGCTTGTTTGTTAGAAAGACCCAACATTTCTACCAATTGCTATCACTTTTACTTACCTGGCATTTTTATAGTTTTTAGCATAAAGGTTTAGTTTAAATTCTGTTTGAAATTATCAATCATACATGTTCTCTCAATAATGCTTCATTTCTGAACTTAACTCAGGCTAACATTAGTTCCCTGTGTTCGATACTCGGATTCATCCATTTTAATTTTTAAATACTTGACGATCCGGTGTGCTTTCCGGAAAACCGGATTTCCCTTGAATATATTTGTACGAAGAAAAAGTGGAACAAAAAGTGACCGCAGGAGAAATCTACCACCCACCCCAAAAAGTGCAGGAGATATTAGGAGTTTCCATGGGTTAGCAAGCTTCTACTGAAGGTTTGTTCGTAATTTCTCTATACTTGCTTCACCTCAAAATGAGCTTGTGAAGATGAATGTGACATTAACTTGGTGTGAAAGACAAGAGCAAGCCTTTGCTTTGCTCAAAGAAAAGCTCACTAAGGCACCTATTCTAGCTCTTCCTGACTTATCTAAAAATTTTGAGCTAGAATGTGATGCCTCTGGAGTGGGTGTGGGAGTTGTATTGTTCAAAGGTGGGACCCTATTGCTTATTTTAGTGAAAAACTTCATGGTGTTACCCTCAAATACCCCACCTATGATAAAGAGCTTTATGCCTTAATGTTGGATTTCCCTTGCAGTTTCTTTTTATTCCACTTTTTCTTCGTTCAAATATATTCAAGGAAAATCTGGTTTACCGGAAAATGCACCGGATCGTCAAGTATTTAAAAATTAAAACGGATGAATCCGAGTATCGAACACAGGGAACTAATGTTAGCTTGAATTAAGTTCAGAAATGAAGTATTGTTGAGAGAATATGTATGATTGCTAATTTCAAACAAAATTTAAACTAACTTTTATGCTAAAAACTATAAAATGCAAAGTATGTAAAAGTGACAGTAGTAGGTAGAAATGTTGGGTCTTTCTAACAAACAAGCTAATACTTATAAATATATTTCTCTCATCAATCATGCTCATGTGTTCTATGTTGTAGCCTAAATTACTAAACCTCGATCCCTCATCAGACCGAATCAATCCAAGCTTCGTCCTCAGATCCCTCTTGTTGGAATAGGCCCAATTGAGACAGCCCTCTTAGGTTTAGACTATCTTAAACTGAGTTTCGTCCGCAGATCCCTCTTGTAAGACTAGACTCAGCTCAAGCAGCTTATGAAAGTTTAGCCTAATTTAGCCTAAGCTTCGTCTGCAGATCCCTCTTGTATGACTAGGCCTAGACTAAACAACATTATTGTAACAACATAATTAAAACCAAAACTTAATCCACAGATCCCTCCTGTAAGACTAAGTTTCGATCTTGCTTCAATCAAGTTCTAAGGCAATAATACATTTGCTAATGCTAAAGTCACCTAACTATGCACACAAATGGATTATCAGACCAAAAGCATACAAACATTAAGCATTGAAAGAAGCATTGAACACAGAAAACATAATCAATTAGATATTAGGTATTTATATCAGCTGTTCATTAGAAATCCCCAACTAGGGTGTTTAGCCAGCCATTACAGAAGAAACCCTAACAATAATAAGCTTACAAAACCTAGGTATCTCTGCAAAAGCTTCTCCTCTTGCTGCCTCCAGAGCTCTTTTCCTGAAGTAGGCACTGTGATGTGCTCTGGAATCTGTGTCAATCATCTGCTTAAAGTCTATACCCTAATTCTACACAAGACAGGCTTTAAATAGGCTCTCAATTCACGACGTTGTGCTTAGTGCCACCCTCGCACTTTGCTCGGGTAAGTGGATTCAGGCTTAGCGCCAGTCGTGCGTTGAGCCTGGCTGAAGACACCTGTTGTGCTTAGCGCACTGATATCGCGCTTAGTGCATGGCCTTGATGTTGATTGTCATACCCTAATGTCGTCTGGGGACCATCTGTTTATTGGGATGCGACCCTCGCTTGACCACTTCGAGGTACTTGACACCCATCGTTAGGCAATCCGTGAAGTTTCGTGACATGTCGGGAGTTGAAAGGAAGTGTCAATGTGCAATCCGTAAAGTTCCGTAACATTCCAGAAGCCAAAGAAGGGATGATTGCGTAATCCGTAAGGTTTTGTGACATTACAAAAAGAAAACAAGTATCGTTACGTAATTCGTAAAGTTCCATAACGTTACGGAAAAGAATCAGCAAAAAAAGGGCAGAGGGGGTGTATTAAGTAAACAGGGGTGTACAAATAGCAATCAGGCCCAAGTGGGCCTTCCAGGATCTTCCAACAGAAGGCGGTGCCTTCTGGTGGAAGCAACCCAACTCGCCTTAATAGAGAATGGCAACCAAAGGTAACAGCCATCACAGAATCTCAAGATTTGTCTAGTATGTCTCTTGCTACGTTATTTGGAAAATTGCAGGAGCATGAAATGGAATTATTGAGATTAAATCAGCATGAAGAAACTGATAAGAAGAAGAAGGGAATCACTCTTAAAGCCTCATTTGCAATCCAAGAAGACAGTGATAAAGAAGATTCAATTGACTTGGATAATGATGAAGATATTAGTCTTTTTGTAAAAAGGTTCAACAAGTTCCTGAGAGTCAGAGGAAATCAAAAGCGACCCAACTTTAAATCTAAAAGAAGAACAAAAACTTCATCCTCTAATCTAAAATGCTTTGAGTGCAATCAACCTGGACATCTGAGGGTTGATTGTCCCATCTTCAAGAAAAAGATGGAGAAGTCTAAAAAGAAAAATATTAGTGAAAAGAAATTGAAGAAAGCATACATTACATGGGATGAAAATGATATGGAATCTTCTGAAGATTCAAAAAATGAAGAGATAAACCCCTGCCTTATGGCTAAAAGTTATGAAAGTGATGAAGAGGTAACATCTTCAAATAACCTATCTATTTCTTTTGATGAATTGCAAGATGCATTTGCTGATCTGCATAAAGAGTCAATTAAACTTGCAAAGTTAGTTTTATCTTCTAAGAAAACAATCTCAAATTTAGAAAATGAAATTTCAAAATTAAACAAAGAATTAGATCATCTTAGAAATGAAGTCTCAATTTCTAAACCAAATGAAAAAGTTCATATCTCTACTATTTCTGACAAGAAAATGTCAGATTCTTGTAGTTGTTGTGAAAAGTATGAAAAAGAAATTAAAGAGTTGAAAAACTCACTTGCAAAATTTTCTTATAGTAAAAATAATTTAGATGTCATATTAGGAAAACAAAGACATGCCTCCAATAAGGCTGGACTAGGATATAAATCCGAAAAACAACAAAAATATCATAAAAACTTCTCTACTTCCACACAAAAATATAATTCTAGTTCTATCACATGTTTTTACTGTGGAAGAAAAGGACATGGCACATCTACATGCTATTTTAGAAGAAATTGTAACAATATTAAAATGATTTGGGTCCCAAAAGGATCTGTTATTCATACTAACACACAAGGACCCAATAAAGTTTGGGTACCTAAGTTATAACCTTGATTTTGTAGGAACCCTTGAGGAAAAAGTGGTACATAGATAGCGGATGCTCAAAACATATGATGGGAGACGAATCAAAATTCACACATATCTCTCCCAAGAAAAGCGGACATGTAACTTATGGTGACAACAACAAAGGTAGAATTCTTGGAGTTGGAAAAATAGGTACAAATTCTTCAACCTCCATTGAAAATGTTCTACTTGTTGAAGGTCTTAAACATAGTCTGCTTAGTGTAAGTCAATTATGTGACAAAGGCTATCTGGTATCATTTGATTCTCAAAAGTGTGTCATTGAACATAAACATGATACGAATATAAAGCATATAGGGTTTAGAGTCAACATTGTTTACATGATAAACTTAAGTCAAAAACTTGATAATAATCAATGTTTTCTTAGTAAAGATAATGATCCATGGTTGTGGCATAAACGGATTGCACATATAAACATGGAACACTTAAATAGATTAATATCAAAAGATTTAGTTGTTGGTTTGCCAAAACTAAGATTTGAAAAAGATAGGCTATGTGATGCATGTCAAAAGGGAAAACAAACTAGAGTTTCTGTCAAATCTAAAAACATAGTTTCATCTACGCAACCTTTACAATTACTACATATGGATTTGTTTGGTCCTTCCAGAATCATGAGTTTTGGAGGAAGTTACTATGCTCTTGTTATAGTTGATGATTATTCTAGATACACATGGACTCTTTTCATCACTGATAAGAATGATGCATTTCAAGCATTTAGAAAACTTGCAAAAATCATTCAAAATAAAAAAAATCTCAAGATTATATCTATTAGGAGTGATCATGGGGGTGAGTTTGAAAATAAAGAATTTGAATTATTTTGTGATAAGCATGGGATTGAGCATAACTTTTCTGCACCAAGAACCCCTCAACAAAATGGTGTTGTTGAAAGGAAAAATAGATATTTGGAAGAGATTGCTAGAACTTTATTAAATGATACTCCTCTTCCAAAATACTTTTGGGCTGAAGCCGTTAACACTGCATGCTACATTTTAAATAGGGCTTTAATAAGACCCTGTCGCGGCATGCCCTTTTGCGGGCGAGCGAGGCGAGGCTCACGGGTGCGCTTTCCAAAGGAGGAAAGATGCGCGGAGTCGCCACCAACGTTTATTTGTGGAAAACGTCGGAAAAACCGAAGGAAACCGGTCAAAATGAAAATTCTAAGTTCGGGAGTTGTATTTACGTTTGAGGAAGGTATTAGCACCTCTAACGTTTGTCTCAAAGGACAACAACCTATTTTTTAGAATTGTGAATTTGTGTTATCTTACCTTTTATTCCTTTTTATTTTTTGAGGTCGACAAAAGCGGGGCTTTTGCTCCTACGTACCCTCCATCGAAGAGGAAATCAGACCTACGTAGTTCTTCCTTAAGCATGAATCAAGCGATTCTTTTTACTTGAAAGGTGATCATTTTAAGGCGTTGGACCTTAAAAATGATCCATTTTACTTGGTAAGAAACTGAAATGATAAACTTTCAAAACCCTATTTTTTGTGGACGAGCTTGACTAGGCGAGTTGATTTTAGCCTTAGTTTCACTTTAGTTATTAGTCAATTCAATTAAGAATGAGAAATCCCAAAGAGAAAACGCCGATTGATTTTCGCTTTATTTTACTAAAAGGTATTTTTTGATTATTATATTATTATTTTACCTCTTTTTTGATTTCCAACGTGGTTATGGCACGACCGAACGGTCGGAATTCATTTTAACAGAAATTAACGGATGATACAATTCAAATGATCGGTGGGAATTTATTTTATTTTTAGATTAGGCGAGAAACGACTTAAATAAATGACTGAAGCACGTCAAAAGGGGGTACAGAAAGTAAATGAAAACGAGAATAAAAATACATGAAACAAAATGTGGACCACCACGGGTACATAAAATGAATTGAAAAGCTCGGTTTGAGGTACTTACCAGTTGAAGACTGAAGAAAACGAAGAACGAACGATGAATGTCGAAGAACGGTTGAAAATCTTCGCGTAATTACTCACGAAAATGTTACATAAGCGCCTCGGCTTGAATTTTCTTCACGGAAACAATTTTCCTCAGCAAATTTAAGAGAATACGAAGTGCCAAGAAGGCTAAACCCCTTCCTTCTTCATTCCTCCCCCTATTTATAGCAAAATAGGGGAGGAGCTTGCCACCCAGCTCGCCCAGGCGAGCAAGGTTGCTTCCTCCAGAAGCAACAGCCATCTGGAGGAAGAATCTGGAAGGCCCAAGTGGGCCTGATTGCTATTTGTATCTCCCTTTTTACTAAATGCACCCCCTTCTACTTTTTTTGGTAATTCTTTTTCCGTAACGTTACAAAATTTTACGAATTTCGTAACGATACTTATTTTCCTTCCGCAAGGTTATGAATCCTTACAGATTATGTATTTACTCTTTTTTAGCTTTCGAAGAAGTTATGGAAACTCACGGATTGCGCAAAAACACCTCTTTTCGATTTCCGCCACATTACGGAATTTCACGGATCGCGTAAGCCTGCTTCCTTTTTATTTCCAACACGTCTCGGGACTTCATTTATTGTGCAACAAAGGACGCCAAGTATCTCAAAGCGGCTAACCAAAGGTTGCATGTCATCAAGTAATAATCCCCGGACGAAATTAGGGTATGACAGTTGCCCCTCTTTACTTACCTTTTATCGGAGATAAGAGGAAAGCAAAGATAAGACACTGATTTCGTTTGTCTTGCCCTTTCCGTGATTAGTCCATGACAACTCTCGTCTCTACTCCTTCTTTTTTTCTCCACAACACAAAACAAAATACAAACAACAACAAGAACAACAAATATAATATACATATACACATTTGGGAAAGGAATCAATCGGGAAAATAACAACGATCACATTTCCCAGTCAAGAGGATTCGCCCTTGATGATGAAAAACTCTGGAGAATGGAGGATTGCACTAGAGGGTCCTCACTAGTCAATCATGAAGCATAGCTCTAAACTCTTTGGGTGGAGGATGCATAAACGAAAACGCAATTCATGGGGCTCTGAAAAAGGGTTGAGAATGGAAAATTGCACTAAGCAATCACTACGCATGGCTCCAAACTCGTGGGTGGAGGATGCATGAACGAAAATGCAATTCATGGGCTCCGAAAAAAGGTAGAGAATGGAGAATTGCACTAAGCAATCACTACACATGGCTCCAAACTCATGGGTGGAGGACGCATGAACGAAAACGCAATTCATGGGGCTCCGAAAAAAGTGTAGAGAATGGAGAATTGCACTAAGCAATCACTACGCATGGCTCCAAACTCGTGGGTGGAGGATGCATGAACGAAAACGCAATTCATGGGCTCCGAAAAAGGGTAGAGAATGGAGAATTTCACTAAGCAATCACTACGCATGGCTCCAAACTCGTGG
This sequence comes from Glycine soja, assembly GCF_004193775.1. Taxonomy (NCBI): domain Eukaryota; kingdom Viridiplantae; phylum Streptophyta; class Magnoliopsida; order Fabales; family Fabaceae; genus Glycine; species Glycine soja. The sequence continues at coordinate 19,553,503 of NC_041002.1, read as the reverse complement.
GTGGAGGATGCATGAACGAAAACGCAATTCATTGGCTCCGAAAAAGGGTAGAGAATGGAGAATTGCAGTAAGCAATCACTACCATTGGCTCCAAACTCGTGGGTGGAGGATGCATGAACGAAAACGCAATTCATGGGCTCCGAAAAAGGGTAGAGAATGGAGAATTGCACTAAGCAATCACTACGCATGGCTCCAAACTCGTGGGTGGAGGATGCATGAACGAAAACGCAATTCATTGGCTCCGAAAAAGGGTAGAGAATGGAGAATTGCACTAAGCAATCACTACGCATGGCTCCAAACTCGTGGGTGGAGGACGCATGAACGAAAACGCAATTCATGGGGCTCCGAAAAAATGGTTGAGAATGGAGAATTGCACGAAGCAATCACTACGCATGGCTCCAAACTCGTAGGTGGAGGGCGCATGAACGAAAATGCAATTCATGGGGCTCCGAAAAAAGGGTAGAGAATGGAGAATTGCACTAAGCAATCACTACGCATGGCTCCAAACTCGTGGGTGGAGGACGCATGAACGAAAATGCAATTCATGGGGCTCCGAAAAAAGGGTAGAGAATGGAGAATTGCACTAAGCAATCACTACGCATGGCTCCAAACTCGTGGGTGGAGGACGCATGAACGAAAACGCAATTCATGGGCTTCGAAAAAGGGTAGAGAATGGATAATTGCACTAAGCAATCACTACGCATGGCCCCAAACTCGTAGGTGGAGGATGCATGAACAAAAACGCAATTCATGGGCTCCGAAAAAGGGTAGAGAATGGAGAATTGCACTAAGCAATCACTACGCATGGCTCCAAACTCGTGGGTGGAGGACGCATGAACGAAAACGCAATTCATGGGGCTCCGAAAAAATGGTTGAGAATGGAGAATTGCACTAAGCAATCACTACGCATGGCTCCAAACTCGTAGGTGGAGGACGCATGAACGAAAATGCAATTCATGGGGCTCCGAAAAAAGGGTAGAGAATGGAGAATTGCACTAAGCAATCACTACGCATGGCTCCAAACTCGTGGGTGGAGGACGCATGAACGAAAACACAATTCATGGGGCTCCGAAAAAATGGTAGAGAATGGAGAATTGCACTAAGCAATCACTACGCATGGCTCCAAACTCGTGGGTGGAGGATGCATGAACGAAAACGCAATTCATGGGCTTCGAAAAAGGGTAGAGAATGGATAATTGCACTAAGCAATCACTACGCATGGCCCCAAACTCGTAGGTGGAGGATGCATGAACAAAAACGCAATTCATGGGCTCCGAAAAAGGGTAGAGAATGGAGAATTGCACTAAGCAATCACTACGCATGGCTCCAAACTCGTGGGTGGAGGATGCAAGAACGAAAACGCAATTCATGGGGCCTTGAAAAAGGGGTAGAGAATGGAGAATTGCACTAAGCAATCACTACGCATGGCTCCAAACTCGTGGGTGGAGGATGCATGAACGAAAACGCAATTCATGGGCTCCGAAAAAGGGTAGAGAATGGAGAATTTCACTAAGCAATCACTACGCATGGCTCCAAACTCGTGGGTGGAGGATGCATGAACGAAAACGCAATTCATTGGCTCCGAAAAAGGGTAGAGAATGGAGAATTGCAGTAAGCAATCACTACCATTGGCTCCAAACTCGTGGGTGGAGGATGCATGAACGAAAACGCAATTCATGGGCTCCGAAAAAGGGTAGAGAATGGAGAATTGCACTAAGCAATCACTACGCATGGCTCCAAACTTGTGGGTGGAGGATGCATGAACGAAAACGCAATTCATTGGCTCCGAAAAAGGGTAGAGAATGGAGAATTGCACTAAGCAATCACTACGCATGGCTCCAAACTCGTGGGTGGAGGACGCATGAACGAAAACGCAATTCATGGGGCTCCGAAAAAATGGTTGAGAATGGAGAATTGCACGAAGCAATCACTACGCATGGCTCCAAACTCGTAGGTGGAGGACGCATGAACGAAAATGCAATTCATGGGGCTCCGAAAAAAGGGTAGAGAATGGAGAATTGCACTAAGCAATCACTACGCATGGCTCCAAACTCGTGGGTGGAGGACGCATGAACGAAAACGCAATTCATGGGGCTCCGAAAAAAGGGTAGAGAATGGAGAATTGCACTAAGCAATCACTACGCATGGCTCCAAACTCGTGGGTGGAGGACGCATGAACGAAAACGCAATTCATGGGCTTCGAAAAAGGGTAGAGAATGGATAATTGCACTAAGCAATCACTACGCATGGCCCCAAACTCGTAGGTGGAGGATGCATGAACAAAAACGCAATTCATGGGCTCCGAAAAAGGGTAGAGAATGGAGAATTGCACTAAGCAATCACTACGCATGGCTCCAAACTCGTGGGTGGAGGACGCATGAACGAAAACGCAATTCATGGGGCTCCGAAAAAATGGTTGAGAATGGAGAATTGCACTAAGCAATCACTACGCATGGCTCCAAACTCGTAGGTGGAGGACGCATGAACGAAAATGCAATTCATGGGGCTCCGAAAAAAGGGTAGAGAATGGAGAATTGCACTAAGCAATCACTACGCATGGCTCCAAACTCGTGGGTGGAGGACGCATGAACGAAAACACAATTCATGGGGCTCCGAAAAAATGGTAGAGAATGGAGAATTGCACTAAGCAATCACTACGCATGGCTCCAAACTCGTGGGTGGAGGATGCATGAACGAAAACGCAATTCATGGGCTTCGAAAAAGGGTAGAGAATGGATAATTGCACTAAGCAATCACTACGCATGGCCCCAAACTCGTAGGTGGAGGATGCATGAACAAAAACGCAATTCATGGGCTCCGAAAAAGGGTAGAGAATGGAGAATTGCACTAAGCAATCACTACGCATGGCTCCAAACTCGGGGGTGGAGGATGCAAGAACGAAAACGCAATTCATGGGGCCTTGAAAAAGGGGTAGAGAATGGAGAATTGCACTAAGCAATCACTACGCATGGCTCCAAACTCGTGGGTGGAGGATGCATGAACGAAAACGCAATTCATGGGCTCCGAAAAAGGGTAGAGAATGGAGAATTTCACTAAGCAATCACTACGCATGGCTCCAAACTCGTGGGTGGAGGATGCATGAACGAAAACGCAATTCATTGGCTCCGAAAAAGGGTAGAGAATGGAGAATTGCAGTAAGCAATCACTACCATTGGCTCCAAACTCGTGGGTGGAGGATGCATGAACGAAAACGCAATTCATGGGCTCCGAAAAAGGGTAGAGAATGGAGAATTGCACTAAGCAATCACTACGCATGGCTCCAAACTTGTGGGTGGAGGATGCATGAACGAAAACACAATTCATTGGCTCCGAAAAAGGGTAGAGAATGGAGAATTGCACTAAGCAATCACTACGCATGGCTCCAAACTCGTGGGTGGAGGACGCATGAACGAAAACGCAATTCATGGGGCTCCGAAAAAATGGTTGAGAATGGAGAATTGCACGAAGCAATCACTACGCATGGCTCCAAACTCGTAGGTGGAGGACGCATGAACGAAAATGCAATTCATGGGGCTCCGAAAAAAGGGTAGAGAATGGAGAATTGCACTAAGCAATCACTACGCATGGCTCCAAACTCGTGGGTGGAGGACGCATGAACGAAAACGCAATTCATGGGGCTCCGAAAAAAGGGTAGAGAATGGAGAATTGCACTAAGCAATCACTACGCATGGCTCCAAACTCGTGGGTGGAGGACGCATGAACGAAAACGCAATTCATGGGCTTCGAAAAAGGGTAGAGAATGGATAATTGCACTAAGCAATCACTACGCATGGCCCCAAACTCGTAGGTGGAGGATGCATGAACGCAATTCATGGGCTCCGAAAAAGGGTAGAGAATGGAGAATTGCACTAAGCAATCACTACGCATGGCTCCAAACTCGTGGGTGGAGGACGCATGAACGAAAACGCAATTCATGGGGCTCCGAAAAAATGGTTGAGAATGGAGAATTGCACTAAGCAATCACTACGCATGGCTCCAAACTCGTAGGTGGAGGACGCATGAACGAAAATGCAATTCATGGGGCTCCGAAAAAAGGGTAGAGAATGGAGAATTGCACTAAGTAATCACTACGCATGGCTCCAAACTCGTGGGTGGAGGACGCATGAACGAAAACACAATTCATGGGGCTCCGAAAAAATGGTAGAGAATGGAGAATTGCACTAAGCAATCACTACGCATGGCTCCAAACTCGTGGGTGGAGGATGCATGAACGAAAACGCAATTCATGGGCTTCGAAAAAGGGTAGAGAATGGATAATTGCACTAAGCAATCACTACGCATGGCCCCAAACTCGTAGGTGGAGGATGCATGAACAAAAACGCAATTCATGGGCTCCGAAAAAGGGTAGAGAATGGAGAATTGCACTAAGCAATCACTACGCATGGCTCCAAACTCGGGGGTGGAGGATGCAAGAACGAAAACGCAATTCATGGGGCCTTGAAAAAGGGGTAGAGAATGGAGAATTGCACTAAGCAATCACTACGCATGGCTCCAAACTCGTGGGTGGAGGATGCATGAACGAAAACGCAATTCATGGGCTCCGAAAAAGGGTAGAGAATGGAGAATTTCACTAAGCAATCACTACGCATGGCTCCAAACTCGTGGGTGGAGGATGCATGAACGAAAACGCAATTCATTGGCTCCGAAAAAGGGTAGAGAATGGAGAATTGCAGTAAGCAATCACTACCATTGGCTCCAAACTCGTGGGTGGAGGATGCATGAACGAAAACGCAATTCATGGGCTCCGAAAAAGGGTAGAGAATGGAGAATTGCACTAAGCAATCACTACGCATGGCTCCAAACTTGTGGGTGGAGGATGCATGAACGAAAACGCAATTCATTGGCTCCGAAAAAGGGTAGAGAATGGAGAATTGCACTAAGCAATCACTACGCATGGCTCCAAACTCGTGGGTGGAGGACGCATGAACGAAAACGCAATTCATGGGGCTCCGAAAAAATGGTTGAGAATGGAGAATTGCACGAAGCAATCACTACGCATGGCTCCAAACTCGTAGGTGGAGGACGCATGAACGAAAATGCAATTCATGGGGCTCCGAAAAAAGGGTAGAGAATGGAGAATTGCACTAAGCAATCACTACGCATGGCTCCAAACTCGTGGGTGGAGGACGCATGAACGAAAACGCAATTCATGGGGCTCCGAAAAAAGGGTAGAGAATGGAGAATTGCACTAAGCAATCACTACGCATGGCTCCAAACTCGTGGGTGGAGGACGCATGAACGAAAACGCAATTCATGGGCTTCGAAAAAGGGTAGAGAATGGATAATTGCACTAAGCAATCACTACGCATGGCCCCAAACTCGTAGGTGGAGGATGCATGAACAAAAACGCAATTCATGGGCTCCGAAAAAGGGTAGAGAATGGAGAATTGCACTAAGCAATCACTACGCATGGCTCCAAACTCGTGGGTGGAGGACGCATGAACGAAAACGCAATTCATGGGGCTCCGAAAAAATGGTTGAGAATGGAGAATTGCACTAAGCAATCACTACGCATGGCTCCAAACTCGTAGGTGGAGGACGCATGAACGAAAATGCAATTCATGGGGCTCCGAAAAAAGGGTAGAGAATGGAGAATTGCACTAAGCAATCACTACGCATGGCTCCAAACTCGTGGGTGGAGGACGCATGAACGAAAACACAATTCATGGGGCTCCGAAAAAATGGTAGAGAATGGAGAATTGCACTAAGCAATCACTACGCATGGCTCCAAACTCGTGGGTGGAGGATGCATGAACGAAAACGCAATTCATGGGCTTCGAAAAAGGGTAGAGAATGGATAATTGCACTAAGCAATCACTACGCATGGCCCCAAACTCGTAGGTGGAGGATGCATGAACAAAAACGCAATTCATGGGCTCCGAAAAAGGGTAGAGAATGGAGAATTGCACTAAGCAATCACTACGCATGGCTCCAAACTCGTGGGTGGAGGATGCAAGAACGAAAACGCAATTCATGGGGCCTTGAAAAAGGGGTAGAGAATGGAGAATTGCACTAAGCAATCACTACGCATGGCTCCAAACTCGTGGGTGGAGGATGCATGAACGAAAACGCAATTCATGGGCTCCGAAAAAGGGTAGAGAATGGAGAATTTCACTAAGCAATCACTACGCATGGCTCCAAACTCGTGGGTGGAGGATGCATGAACGAAAACGCAATTCATTGGCTCCGAAAAAGGGTAGAGAATGGAGAATTGCAGTAAGCAATCACTACCATTGGCTCCAAACTCGTGGGTGGAGGATGCATGAACGAAAACGCAATTCATGGGCTCCGAAAAAGGGTAGAGAATGGAGAATTGCACTAAGCAATCACTACGCATGGCTCCAAACTTGTGGGTGGAGGATGCATGAACGAAAACGCAATTCATTGGCTCCGAAAAAGGGTAGAGAATGGAGAATTGCACTAAGCAATCACTACGCATGGCTCCAAACTCGTGGGTGGAGGACGCATGAACGAAAACGCAATTCATGGGGCTCCGAAAAAATGGTTGAGAATGGAGAATTGCACGAAGCAATCACTACGCATGGCTCCAAACTCGTAGGTGGAGGACGCATGAACGAAAATGCAATTCATGGGGCTCCGAAAAAAGGGTAGAGAATGGAGAATTGCACTAAGCAATCACTACACATGGCTCCAAACTCGTGGGTGGAGGATGCATGAACGAAAACGCAATTCATGGGCTCCGAAAAAGGGTAGAGAATGGAGAATTTCACTAAGCAATCACTACGCATGGCTCCAAACTCGTGGGTGGAGGATGCATGAACGAAAACGCAATTCATTGGCTCCGAAAAAGGGTAGAGAATGGAGAATTGCAGTAAGCAATCACTACCATTGGCTCCAAACTCGTGGGTGGAGGATGCATGAACGAAAACGCAATTCATGGGCTCCGAAAAAGGGTAGAGAATGGAGAATTGCACTAAGCAATCACTACGCATGGCTCCAAACTTGTGGGTGGAGGATGCATGAACGAAAACGCAATTCATTGGCTCCGAAAAAGGGTAGAGAATGGAGAATTGCACTAAGCAATCACTACGCATGGCTCCAAACTCGTGGGTGGAGGACGCATGAACGAAAACGCAATTCATGGGGCTCCGAAAAAATGGTTGAGAATGGAGAATTGCACGAAGCAATCACTACGCATGGCTCCAAACTCGTAGGTGGAGGACGCATGAACGAAAATGCAATTCATGGGGCTCCGAAAAAAGGGTAGAGAATGGAGAATTGCACTAAGCAATCACTACGCATGGCTCCAAACTCGTGGGTGGAGGACGCATGAACGAAAACGCAATTCATGGGGCTCCGAAAAAAGGGTAGAGAATGGAGAATTGCACTAAGCAATCACTACGCATGGCTCCAAACTCGTGGGTGGAGGACGCATGAACGAAAACGCAATTCATGGGCTTCGAAAAAGGGTAGAGAATGGATAATTGCACTAAGCAATCACTACGCATGGCCCCAAACTCGTAGGTGGAGGATGCATGAACAAAAACGCAATTCATGGGCTCCGAAAAAGGGTAGAGAATGGAGAATTGCACTAAGCAATCACTACGCATGGCTCCAAACTCGTGGGTGGAGGACGCATGAACGAAAACGCAATTCATGGGGCCTTGAAAAAGGGGTAGAGAATGGAGAATTGCACTAAGCAATCACTACGCATGGTTCCAAACTCGTGGGTGGAGGATGCATGAACGAAAACGCAATTCATGGGCTCCGAAAAAGGGTAGAGAATGGAGAATTTCACTAAGCAATCACTACGCATGGCTCCAAACTCGTGGGTGGAGGATGCATGAACGAAAACGCAATTCATTGGCTCCGAAAAAGGGTAGAGAATGGAGAATTGCAGTAAGCAATCACTACCATTGGCTCCAAACTCGTGGGTGGAGGATGCATGAACGAAAACGCAATTCATGGGCTCCGAAAAAGGGTAGAGAATGGAGAATTGCACTAAGCAATCACTACGCATGGCTCCAAACTCGTGGGTGGAGGATGCATGAACGAAAACGCAATTCATTGGCTCCGAAAAAGGGTAGAGAATGGAGAATTGCACTAAGCAATCACTACGCATGGCTCCAAACTCGTGGGTGGAGGACGCATGAACGAAAACGCAATTCATGGGGCTCCGAAAAAATGGTTGAGAATGGAGAATTGCACGAAGCAATCACTACGCATGGCTCCAAACTCGTAGGTGGAGGACGCATGAACGAAAATGCAATTCATGGGGCTCCGAAAAAAGGGTAGAGAATGGAGAATTGCACTAAGCAATCACTACGCATGGCTCCAAACTCGTGGGTGGAGGACGCATGAACGAAAACGCAATTCATGGGGCTCCGAAAAAAGGGTAGAGAATGGAGAATTGCACTAAGCAATCACTACGCATGGCTCCAAACTCGTGGGTGGAGGACGCATGAACGAAAACGCAATTCATGGGCTTCGAAAAAGGGTAGAGAATGGATAATTGCACTAAGCAATCACTACGCATGGCCCCAAACTCGTAGGTGGAGGATGCATGAACAAAAACGCAATTCATGGGCTCCGAAAAAGGGTAGAGAATGGAGAATTGCACTAAGCAATCACTACGCATGGCTCCAAACTCGTGGGTGGAGGATGCAAGAACGAAAACGCAATTCATGGGGCCTTGAAAAAGGGGTAGAGAATGGAGAATTGCACTAAGCAATCACTACGCATGGCTCCAAACTCGTGGGTGGAGGATGCATGAACGAAAACACAATTCATGGGGCTCCGAAAAAGGGTAGGCAGGACCGAATGGTCCACCGGTTTTTTTTCACCTAAAAAAAGGCAAACATGCTTTTTGCAAAGAAAAATAAATCATTCGCAAGAAGACCATATCTTAGAGAAACAATATACTCATGCCAAGGGTAATCTTCCTTGTAACCGAAAATGAAGGGCAGGATGTCAACATTTAGCTTTTAAATGAGCATGCAGGGGAAACATCGGGCTAAGCTGAAAACAAATCACTCATAGTGTATAAAAACTCACATAGGCAAGTGTTTCACCCTATTCCCAAACCATAACTGCACCATGACTTTATTTCGTACATGATTTCCTATCGAATCAAAGATCAAACGTACGATCACGGACCAATAGGATTTTCTCGAGGGCTGTGTTTTTGGAGAGGAAGCTGAGTGTTTCGGTCTTTTCCTTTTATGTGGGGCGGGATATCGCCAGTCGAGAATGACTTTGAATGGCAATTCGAAAGGAAGAGACAAAAATGGGTTTTCCTTTGCCGACAGTCACATATCTTGCCGAAAATTTATCTGGTCTGAAGATTTTCCATTCCCTTTCTTTCATTGATCGAGAATTACTCTATTTTCCTCCGATCTTTTCCATTTTCATTTCCTTTCGATCTTCGATCGGGAATCCTCCTTTTTCTTTCTTTTTTATTATTCTTTTCTTTGTTTTCATCTTTTTTCTTTTTCTTTCTTTCCATTTCTTCCTTTTCTTCCTTTTCACTTCTCCTTCTCCATTCCTTTCTTTGGGAAATCGGGTTTTAGCATCCTATTTGCTTTCCCTTTAGGAGATTCCGCTGTCCCTTGCTTCGGGGGAAAGGATGAGGATTCTTTTGATAGGCCAAGGTTCAAAAAATTCTAAGGTTGTGTCTCAATGGGGGCTTTTATTGTGGGAGCCCGATCTTGATATCTGGGGTAAAACAAATTTGGGTGTCAAGGTGTCGGTCTCGGGCCGAACTTCCATATTATTCCACAAGGCACGCGTGACAATGATGATTTGAAAACAACGTGCAAAATTAGTCATGGCTACAGCCAGGTAGGCACTCAAGCATCCCGTTCATGGCATTGTGATACTACGGTTGGGAATTTACACAAACAGACCCAACGTTTCCCAATTATGTTCTTTCATCAGTTCAACGAATTCATCCATTCTTATCTCGTTTATTCAGGAAAATAAAATCTTAGCGTCAGTCTCTTGTTTCCAGAAGATATGTTTGCTCTCTATGAATGATTTATGCTTCCTAACTATAACATGTCGACTTTCGAGGTCTTCCTTTCTTTTTCCTTTTTGAATTTTTTATATTCACAAAACTATACACCCATGGCCCTCTACGAGGAAAACTTTTCTTTGTACACCAACATTCTTGTATATGATGAACTTTTTCTGTACACGCATTAGAACTCTTTCTCTTTACGTCAACACGGTTTATATACAAACCTTATTCATGCTCAAAGATCTCTCTTTTTTTCGTTGTTTTTTTTTTCTCACACATACCCGTCGTTTATACAAAAGTTTCTTTATATACACTCGTCGTTTACACACACAGGAATCTCTTTTCACACATTGTTTACACACACGAAATCCTTTTATACACACTTTCCTTTTACATATATATAAACAAAAACCTTTTTCTTTTCTTTATGAACATGACATTTATTGACAACGCTTCTTTCTTTTTATCAGGATTTTTGGTTCATTTTATTTTTAGGAGGACGTTCCTAAATGAAAAACTCTACACGGTTCCGGAATTTCAACAAACACTATTGACAACAACGAAGAAAGCACTAACGCAATAGTCCAAACAAAATATATGCACAAAACCAATGACAATCACAACAACAAAAAACAAACATTAGTCCCTCAAGTCATAGAAATAAAATAACATGTAAATGATAAAGGATGAAACATAAAAAGAACATGAATCTGGGGATCCCACGGTCATGTGGCTCCGCATGCCACCGGACTCTTGGGTCACGATAACAAAAAGTGGGGTGGTCGACAAAAGCAGGGCTTTTGCTCCTACGTATCCTCAATTTGTGATGAGGAACTCAGACCTACGTAGTTCTTGATAATTGTGGGACTAAAAATAGTCTCGGTGTTTTCTTTACTAAAATGCGAACATGCTTTAGTAAAGAGACAAAACATCCACCTGATTAGAACAACATATGCTTTTGGATGAAAAACAATGTGTCTATCGGGGAAGGAGAGTATGCTAATGAAATTTTCTCATAACCATAAATGAGATTTTGGATGTTAGCATTTCGTTTCTAAAAGACCATTTGGAGGAAACACTGGGTCCAACAAAAATAGGAGAAAATCACTCAAAGTGTATCAATCTCACACAGGTAAGTGTTTTATCCTAATTCCTAACCATAGATATGTCATGACTTGACTTTGCAAATCATTTCCTATCAAATCAAAGATTACATGTATGATCATGGATCAATAGGACTTTCCTTGGGAATGGGTTCTTTTGGTGGGAAATTTGGCTTTGAGTGTTTTTGGGCCTTTTCCTTTTCTGTTTTTGTTTAATGCGGGGCGAGAAAGTCGCTAGCGCACAAGATTTTGGTTGGCAATCAAAGGGAGAGGACCACTTTAGGTCGTGGTTTCCTTTCTCCTTTTTTTTTTAGTTTATTTGGTGACAGTTCTGTATTGTTCAGATATTGTTGGTCTAAAGACCTTTCTGCATGTTTCTTCTGTTTTCTTCCGATCCTTGATCGATAATTTTTTCTTTCTCCCACTCTTTGATTGGGAATTTTTCTTTTCTTTTCTTTTTTTCTTTTTTTCTTTTTTTTTTGTTGTTGTTTTCCGAGGGCAAGGATTGACATTCTCACCCTCGGTCAAGGTTTATGATAAGTTGGGATTTTGGCTCAAGGCTTGTAGAATGGCTGGTCATGATATATGTCAGGTTTTGGCCAGCGGTTCAGGGATAAAGGGGATGTCCTACATTATTTCCATGACACAAGTGCAACAATGATGATTTGGAAATTTTATGCAAAACTAGTTATGCATGCATCTACGTGGACACTCAAGTGTCAAATTTTTATGGTCATGTGATGCTAGGGCTCAGGATTCATTTCCTCTATTTTTAGTCAACCCAATGTTTCCAAAATATGTTCTTTTATCAATTTGTGCATTCATCCGAGTCCATTTTGGGCATTCGGGAAAATTTTCACAGCATTCACCCTTCAGGCGTATACACATATTTTCATTCAAAAACTGGTTATGATCAGTGAATTTTTTTTCCAAAGAAAAGCTGGAAGTTATCCTTTCTCAAAATCATGTTGGCTTTTCAGCTAGACAATATTTTACTTTTCTGTTTTCTGTTGTTGTTTTTTTTTTTTTCATGAGGTATTTTGCTACCTAAACATGTGTATATTTTTGTGAGGTATTTTTGCTATATACATGCATATCCAAGGTATCTTTCTACCTAAACATACATATATATGTTTTGTCAGATATTTTTGCTATATACATGCATCTCCAAGGTATCTTGCTACCTAAACATACATATATATATATATTTTGTGAAGTATTTTTTGCGAGGTATGACTACCTTCCGAGCTTGTGCTTGTTTTATTTAAATTCCTAGGATCATGAGCAACTAGGTGTGTCCTGCTATGACTTGAGAAACAAAAGTGATCAAATAACAAGCAGAGATTTAAAAGGTACTAGGTTGCCTCCTAGTAGCGCTTCTTTAACGTCTTGAGCTGGACGCGTGATTGCTTGTCGGTCATTGACCTAGTACTTTGCTTACCTTTGGCTTTGGACTTGGTCGCCTATTGGTCGGCCACGGGTCGTAAGCAATGCTCTAACCTTTTTGTGGATGAGCTGAGGTGAACTCTAGAGGTGATGGTGGTGCGTCTGTTGCCCGCTGTCAGCCATCCCCAGGCTGCTGTGGCGTTTTGCCCTGCGCCTGCCTGGGGACGCAGTACTTCTTGATGAAAGCTCGATTAGTAGGGGGCCTGATGACCTTGCTGGGGGCGACAGGCACTCCGTAGAACTCACAGAGACCCGTAATTAGAGCTTGACAACTCCAAGACCCTGTTGGACTTCTTCGGGTCCACTAGGTGTCTTGCAGGCGCGATCCCTGCAAACAATAGATGAAATCAGAAATCAGTTGAGCGATGTGCATACTTACCTATGTCATGATGACGTGACCTTGCCGGGGGGAACGGGCACCCTATAGGACTACAGAGGCCCGTAACCAGAGCTGGAAACCCCAGGGCCCTGTTGGACTTCTTCAGGTCCACTGGGCGTCTTGTGGGCGCGATTCCTACAAACAATAGATGACATCAGAAATCAATTGAGCCATGTGCATACTTACCTATGTCATGACGGCACAGACCAACTGATACATCTGCAGGGGGAGATTGACATTGTGGTCGCTGGGCAGAATATTGCTAAATAGCAACGTCATCCATATCCATATAAGAGTGGTCATGTTGATGCGCACGATCCGCACTCGTCTTTTTGCAGCGGCACGGGTGAAATCTTGCCTCGGTATGCATAGCAGATGCGTGATAGCCTCCCTCTCTGGATGTGCTCGCACAGTTGGTCGCCCTCCAATACCAGGGGATGGCCCAGGAACTGATAAAAGGAAACTACTGGCCCCTTAACCGGGAGCACAAGTCTCGGTTAAGCATCTAAGGGCAAAGGACCTTATATTCTCCTAAGGTGTGGATATGGAGCACACTGAAAATGAGGGCGCGTAGCCCTCCAAAGGCGAGGGCGTGCAGCCCTCTGCAGGCGAGGATGTGCAGTCCTCTGATGGCAAGGACATATTGTCCTCTAAAGGTGATAGGTACTAGTACCCAAGGGTCCACCTTTATGAGAAAGCAAGAGATCGACTCATCGAGAGGGCCGGTCATCCAACAAGATTGGACACGAGATGTAGGAAATCTATGCAGTTAACATGATTTTTAGGGATGCAGACGCATGCAACCTTTGTTGTGAAACTTGGTAACGCTGACCTCATATGAAACAATGCAATGCAATGGAAAGTTGTACAATGTTCATGACATTCTTTCCCTATTTTGTGATTTTGATTTTGATTTAATCTTTTTGGGAAACACAGATTGATTGTCCTTTTGAAAAAGGTGATAATTCATGCAACCTTATCCTATCTTTTGCAAATCTCTCCAGGAACTCCCTCAGAGTGTATGTTCTGTTTGATTTAGTTACTTGACCATTTTGGAGTGACGACAATGGAGCCGTTTGACGTTTAATCAATCTATTGAAATTCCAGGGTTTGTCTCCCCCCTTTTTTTTCTTGTATAAAAACATCGACGGGTGAGAACTTTTGATCTGCCCCTATGTTCACTTGAGGCTCATGCGTGATGCCCCTCATTGCCCCAGTGTAAGGCTTTGAGGTACCAATTGTTATCTTTCGTCATGACCTTGTAGCTGGGAACCTATTGGGTGAAAACTTCTAATCTACCCCTAGGTTCGCTTGAGGTTTTTGCATGGTGCCTTTCATTGCCCCAGTGTAGGGCTTAGAGGTACCAATTGTTGTCTTGTTTTCACAACCTCGTAGTGAGGAAGAATGAAAGAAGCAGTTGATTCTTGTAAAAAGAATTTTCCAAGGACGAGAAATAGTTGAAGGATTTTTCAGTTGATGGATTAAGCCAAATGACTCCTATGTAGAAGCAAGATGTTTTGATGTCTTGATGATGCTAAAGGATCAAGTGCTTCTAAGTTTTATTCAAGACAAGAATCCAAGAAAATCAAGATATATGATCAAGTTGATCTCAAGAATCTTTAGGAAGAAGTTTCCAAATTGAAAAAACAAAAGGTTTGACCAAAGAATTCTATCATTTCAAATTGAGATTTGCTCTCTGGTAATCGATTACCAGCAACTGAAAATGTTTATAACAGTCACTAGAAATTTGAATTCAAAATTTATAACGTGTAATTGATTACACATGGATGGTAATTGATTACCAGCAGTTTATTGAACGTTTTAATTCAAATTTTTAAAACCTGTAATCGATTACACAAGTCTTGTAATCGATTACCAGAGGGGATTTTCATAAAATAATTTCCAAGAGTCACATCTATCAAATGTTTTATGAATGGCCATCAAAGGTGACTTGGAAACACGAATTTAAAGGGAGTTTTCATTTCCCAAAAAGTTTTATCCTCTCAAAAGATTAAGAGTTTTTCTGAACTAAACTGTCTTATCCTCTCAAAAAGATCCCTTGGTCAACCACTTGCATATTCAATAAGGAATTTTGATTGATTTTCCTTGTACAATCTGTCTCTTTTAAGAGAGATTTCTTCTTCTCTTCTTCTTATTTCTGAAAAGGGATTTAAAAGACCGTGGGTCTCTTGTTGTAGAGGATTCTTGAACACAAGGGAAGGGTTTTCCCTGTGTGGTTCAGACTTTGTAGAAGAAATTTTACAAAGAGAGTGGAAAATCTCAAGTGGGTTGCTTGAGGACTGAACGTAAGCACGGGAAGTGGCTGAACCAATATAAATCAAGTTTGCATTCCTCTCTTCCCTTAAACTTCTTTTATTTATTGCTATTTATCTTTTGCTTTAAAGAAGTTTATTTTGAATTGTCTTTTGAATAATTCATGTTAAGGGTGCATTGTTAGTCCAAAAAGAGAGAGTGAAAGTTTAATTGGGGAATAGCCTTTGTATCTTAATTCAACCCCCTTTTTTTTCTTAAGGTAACTGGGGCCATTTGTCCAACATCCTATTCTTGATAACTCACTTCTCTCTAAAAGACAAACTTTCCGGAATGATAAAATAAGGTCACATGAACATCTTGAAAACACAGCCAATCAAATGCTTTTTTTTTCTTTTTCTTTTTGAACCTTTTTTTTTATTTTGAAACTTATTTGTTTTGAACTTTACTTGTTGTTTTACGGCAGCCCCACCAACGTGCAAGATGAGTAATCTCTGATTGAACGGTCTTGGAAGTCCAAACTCAGGAGCACAGGTCGCTTGAGCAAATAGACCAATGGCTTGCACCCAATTCCGGTGAAAGTTGAAAATCCTAATGAGTCATTAGAGACATCTAACAACAGCTTTCAAAATTGCCCCATGTGTGGCGTCTCTTGTCAATGTCAGGATTTACATGCGATTCTCCTTAAATTTCAGCCAGCATGCATCAATTAGACCTTGCACCTTATGCTTCAGGCCCCGACAATGCTCAATGGAATGCCCCGGGGCTTCTCCATGACAAGCACACGTTGCGTTCGATTCGTATTCTCGGAGAAATAGAGGTTGATGAACCTTGGTTGGGGTTATGGCTACCATTGAATTATCAAGTAGATATGGGAGCAAGTCAGCATAGGACACTAGAATTGGGGTGAATTCTACAGGCTTTCTCGCTGCAAAATTCATTTCTTGGTTGGTGTTTTTGGATTGTGCTAAAGGTGATGTTCGCCATTGGAAGTGCGGTAGACAGACTTTGTGGTTGATTTAGGGATGGCCTTTGTGGATAACTGGGTGGTGGGTACGGAGAAGGTTTGTTATTGGCTGAGTAATGACATTGTTGGGTTGGTGGGAAACTTGGCTGTATAGGAATGGCAGTCACAGCATGGGCTTCTCCCTCATTCTCACCCTCTTCATTTGCCCTAGTTTTTTTTTTTTTTTGCATTTATCAAAGCATGATGATCAGATTTGCCTCTTTTTAGACCCACTTTGATCCTTTCTTCGGTGAAGACCATATCATCAAAGCTTGAAGGTGTGTAGCCCACCATCTTTTCATAGTAGAATACTGGTAATGTGTCTACTATCACGATTATGCTCTCCCTTTCCATCATTGGGGGTGCCACTTGGGCTGTTAGATCCCTCCACCTTTTGGCGCATTCTTTGAAAGTTCTGTGCCCCCTTTTTTGCACATGTTCAGTAATTGCATCCTATCCGAAGCCATTATACTGACACTGCCTAACGAAGGCAACCACTAGGTCCTTCCAAGAATGGACGCGGGAAGGTTCCAAGTTAGTGTACCAGGCAACAGCTACCCCAGTAAGACTTTCTTGGAAGGAATGTATCAGCAATTCCTCATCTTTTGCGTATGCCTCCATCTTCCGATAATACATCTTTAGATGGTTCTTGGGGCAAATAGTCCCCTTGTACTTGTCAAAGTCCAACACCTTGAACTTGGGAGGGGTGATGATATTGGGTACTAGGAACGAATCTTCTAGGTTAGCAAAGGCATAATCTTCACCTCCTTCAATGGCCCTGAGCCTTTCCTCTAGATGATCCAACTTTCCCATTTCTGCCATAGCATGAGGGTTTTTACTTGTCGTGGAATGCAAGAGGTGTAGCTGGGGGTGATACTGAGGGCCTTCCGAAGTGTTTTCAAGGGGTATGCCACCAACTGCTTGCCCTTCAGTGGCATATTCGAGCCAAGGCTCGAAGTCGGCTAGATTGTGATGGGGAATTTCATGTGTCTCCCCCACGGTTTAAGAGACATGTGCATGATCAGTTCGGGGTTGTTGGCTCTCAATGGGTATAGGAGTGGAGTTATTGACATTCTTATTGGGAGTGTACGCTACATTGGGTGGCGTATAGTTGAGAGGCAAGCCATATGGCGGGAAGGCGTGCTCGTTTTGAATTTGCACATCATGGGGGCCGCCCGTACTTCCCGAATCTTTGCCTACCATATCTGAGGTTGGATGATTCATTTGGTTGATGCCGAATGGGGACATCGGGTTCCCCATAGCAACAACGCTGGTAGCGGCAATTGCAACCGCATTGGCTTCTATTATCTTCTTCACACTCATCATGACCTTCATCATTGTGGCCATTTGTTCTTTCATGGCCTCCATGTCGGCCTCCATCTACTCTTGTACCTCCTCCACTTTACCCATTACTCTAGCTCTAGCACGGGTTCGGTAAAGGCACCGTAAAGCATGTGTTTTTTTTTTTTTATAACAATGATTAAGTTCTTTTTTTTTATTATTATTTTATTTTTCAAGGAAAGAATGTAATGAACAAAGCAACCAATGAAAAGCACGGATGTATGCGAATGATGCACAGTTGAAGTATTATGAATTTTTACGCAGGACATCAATTTTGATTTTCAACATGGTCCATGACATCTTTGTCAAGGTGAAGCTAGAAGTAACAAGGATATCAACAATCTTAAACGTGTTTGGCAGAAGACGAAGCAATGATGTAACACGATCCATCTTTTGCCCCAATTTTGCAAGATGGTTACTTCCTTACTTCAACTTGACTCGATGAACCTTTTCGTAAAAGCACGAGCTTGGTTCAACCCCATAACCCAGGGAATGGCAATTTTGATCGCCAATACTTCAACAACATTTCATAGGGATGAAAGACTCGAGAATACGCATGCTATGCATGGAAAATGTAATTATGAGATTGAGATACCCGAAGAAACATCCTTTCTTAGTTAACCATGCATTAGGTACCATGTTCAATCATTTTGTTTTTAAGTGAAATGGGTTTATGATCCCAACACGGTTGGCTCATGGTACCGAATATATGCAACTAAGGATGCAGCGTGAATTTTCGCGCTTTTTTTTTGTTTTTGTCTTGCAGGGGAAAACGCAAGGGTCACGCATGAGCAAACATGAAAACAATTAGTATGCAATTTGTAGATCAAAAAATTTTGTTGAACACATATGCATGATGATGCAATGACTCATGCTGGAATATGATAACGAACAAATGTAGGAACGATATGTTCATTATGATGCCATGAAGAGATGCTTATGCGATGCATGATATGAATGCATTTACGGACACGAGAGCCCAAAAAATCATCTCTCTTACTTGTGCATTTGGGGGCGCAGTGCCCCATGTGTGTAGTTACAAAGATGATATGGATCTTCCGACTTCCCACGACAAAAGATGAGACCCACATACAACACATGTGTGACGGCATGATGCAGATGCGCAAAAGCGCAACAGGGGGATTTACACAGCATGGCAATATCCTCAAATAATCATACAACAAAGGCGTACATGACCTTTAGGTTATATGCATGACAGTGTTTAAAATGGCACGCAGCGTGTTTGCTTCGTGCCCCTATTTTAGGGACCTATAGGATAATATCTAGGGGTCTCTAATAACTACTCCTAACGATTCATAGCTCACACGACTGTTTTCTAGAGGTATCATCACTCAAGATAATAATATTGTGGCGGTATGGAATACCAGCGACAACATATTATAAAGAGAGAAAGCTCTAGACGAGGTTTCACTATTATCAAGCAAGTCGGAGACCTAGCATGATCATAGATTCACCTCCACTCCTTAGATTCCCATGAACCCAGGTATAGGGCCCCATTTTTACTCAAACCCGTGGATGCTTAGAATGCAGTGTAAAGAATATGAAATAGAAAACAGCTATTTACATTTTACACAGTTCAAAAAAATGCACACACAAAGTTTCACAATTCCATAATTCCTTAAAATAGGCCTAACTCACAAAAAGTCCCCAATGGAGTCGCCAACTGTCGCAACATGCCCTTTTGCGGGCGAGCGAGGCGAGGCTCACGGGTGCGCTTTCCAAAGGAGGAAATATGCGTGGAGTCGCCACCAACATTTATTTGTGGAAAACGTCGGAAAAACCGAAGGAAACCGGTCAAAATGAAAATTCTAAGTTCGGGAGTTGTATTTATGTTTGAGGAAGGTATTAGCACCTCTCACGTTTGTCTCAAAGGACAACAACCTATTTTTTAGAATTGTGAATTTGTGTTATCTTACCTTTTATTCCTTTTTATTTTTTGAGGTCGACAAAAGCGGGGCTTTTGCTCCTACGTACCCTCCATCGAAGAGGAAATCAGACCTACGTAGTTCTTCCTTAAGCGTGAATCAAGCGATTCTTTTTACTTGAAAGGTGATCATTTTAAGGTGTTGGACCTTAAAAATGATCCATTTTACTTGGTAAGAAACTGAAATGATAAACTTTCAAAACCCTTTTTTTTGTGGACGAGCTTGACTAGGCGAGTTGATTTTAGCCTTAGTTTCACTTTAGTTATTAGTCAATTCAATTAAGAATGAGAGATCCCAAAGAGAAAACGTCCGATTGATTTTTCGCTTTATTTTACTAAAAGGTATTTTATGATTATTATATTATTATTTTACCTCTTTTTTTATTTCCAACGTGGTTACGGCACGACCGAACGGTCGGAATTCATTTTAACAGAAATTAACGGATGATACAATTCAAATGATCGGTGGGAATTTATTTTATTTTTAGATTAGGCGAGAAACGACTTAAATAAATGACTGAAGCACGTCAAAAGGGGGTACGGAAAGTAAATGAAAACGAGAATAAAAATACATGAAACAAAATGTGGACCACCACGGGTACATAGAATGAATTGAAAAGCTCAGTTTAAGGTACTTACCAGTTGAAAATCTTCGCGTAATTACTCACGGAAACGTTACGGAAACGCCTCGGCTTGGATTTTCTTCACGGAAACAATTTTCCTCAGCAAATTTAAGAGAATACGAAGTGCCAAGAAGGCTGAACCCCTTCCTTCTTCATTCCTCCCCCAATTTGTAGCAAAATAGGGGAGGAGCTTGCCACCCAGCTCACCCAGGCGAGCAAGGTTGCTTCTTCCAGAAGCAATAGCCTTCTGGAGGAAGAATCTGGAAGGCCCAAGTGGGCCTGATTGCTATTTGTACCCCCCTTTTTACTAAATGCACCCCCCTTCTACTTTTTTTGGTAATTCTTTTTCCGTAACGTTATGAAACTTTACGAATTTCGTAACGATACTTATTTTCCTTCCGCAAGGTTACGAATCCTTACGGATTATATATTTACTCTTTTTTAGCTTTCGAAGAAGTTACGGAAACTCACGGATTGCGCAAAAACACCTCTTTTCGATTTCCGCCACATTACGGAATTTCACGGATCACGTAAGCCTGCTTCCTTTTGATTTCCGACACGTCTCGGGACTTCATTTATTGTGCAACAAAGGACGCCAAGTATCTCAAAGCGGCTAACCAAAGGTTGCATGTCATCAAGTAATAATCTCAGGACGAAATTAGGGTATGACAGACCCATTTTAAAGAAAACTCCATATGAATTGTTCAATGGCAGAAAACCAAACATCTCACATCTTCATATATAATAAAAGAACCATGACAATTGAAGAGTCTATACATGTTTGCTTTGATGAGTCTAATGCCATTCTTCCAAGGAAGGATCCTTTAGATGATATTTCAGATTCCTTAGAAGATACACATATTCATGGAAATGACTCTAAAGAAAAAGATGAAGGAAGCAATGAGGATTCTCAAGATAATGGAGTTAGAGCAAATAATGAACTTCCAAGAGAATGGAAAGGCTCAAGAGATCATCCCCTCGACAACATTATTGGTGATATATCAAAAGGGGTAACAACTAGACATTCTCTTAAAGATTTTTGCAACAATATGGCTTTTGTATCTATGATTGAACCTAAAAATATAAAAGAAGCCATAGTAGATGATAACTGGATCATTGCCATGCAAGAAGAACTGAATCAATTTGAAAGAAACAATGTCTGGAAACTAGTAGAAAAACCTGAAAATTATACTGTCATAGGAACAAAATGGGTTTTTAGAAATAAATTAGATGAACATGGCATAATTATTAGAAATAAGGCTAGGTTAGTAGCAAAAGCGTATAATCAAGAAGAGGGAATAGACTATGAAGAAACATATGCTCCAGTTGCAAGATTAGAAGCCATTAGAATGCTCTTAGCATATGCATCCATAATGAATTTTAAGCTCTATCAAATGGATGTTAAAAGTGATTTTCTAAATGGCTTAATTCAAGAAGAAGTATATGTTGAACAACCCCCAGGTTTTGAAATCCCGGATAAACCAAATCATGTTTATAAATTGCAAAAGGCTCTTTATGGTTTGAAACAAGCCCCTAGGGCGTGGTATGAACGTTTAAGCAATTTTCTCTTAGAAAAAGAATTTTCTAGAGGAAAAGTGGATACCACATTGTTCATAAAGAGAAAGCATATTGATATTTTGTTGGTTCAAATATATGTTGATGATATAATTTTTGGATCTACTGATGATTCATTGTGCAAGGAGTTCTCCCTTGATATGCAAAGTGAATTTGAAATGTCAATGATGGGAGAACTAAAGTACTTCCTGGGATTACAAATCAAGCAAACTCAAGGAGGTATATTCATCAATCAAGCCAAGTACTGCAAGGAATTGATCAAAATATTTGGGATGGAAAGTGCAAAACACATGGCTACAGCGATGAGCACTAGCTATTACTTAGATAAAGATGAATCTGGTCAATCTATAGATATGAAACAGTATCGAGGTATGATCGGATCTCTTCTCTATTTATCTGCTAGTAGACCTGATATTATGTTTAGTGTATGCATGTGTGCTAGGTTTCAATCCAACCCCAAACAATAACATTTGAGTGCAGCAAAGAGAATCATGAGATATCTATTAGGAACAATAATTTAGGATTATGGTATCCTAAGAACTCAACATGTAACTTAATAGGATATTTTGATTTTGACTTTGCCGGATCTAAAACTGATAGAAAGAGCACAAGTGGAACTTTTCAATTCATTGGATCTGCTCTTGTCTCATGGCATAGTTAGAAATAAAACAGTGTTGCTTTATCCACTGCTGAAGCGGAATATATTTCTGTCGGTAGTTGTTGTGCACAGATTTTATGGATGAAGCAACAATTATCTGACTATGGTATCCTTCTTGATCGCATACCTATACGGTGTGATAATAATAGTGCCATAAATCTATCCAAAAACCCTGTTCAACATTGTAGAACGAAACATATAGAAATTAGGCACCATTTTCTAAGAGACCATGTTCTAAAGGGAGATTGTTTGCTAGAGTTTGTTGATACAAAGAATTAGCTTGCTGATATCTTTACAAAACCTCTCCCAAAAGATATATTCTTTTCAATAAGAAGAGAATTAGGTCTTTTAGACCTTAGTGATTTTGATAGGTAATGTTTATGATTGATTGATTGTGTTTTGATTAAGTATGACGCTTGTTTATGATTAATTTATTTTACTTTTCTTGTTGGTATAATTAACTCTTAAGATAGTATAAGTTTTTAGACTTAGAAATAAGTTTTCTTTTAGGAAAAGGCTATTGTTTTGTTCTGGTAATCGATTACATGAATATTGTAATCGATTACACTAGAACAGATGGCCTGTAATCGATTACAGTATTCATGTAATCGATTACCAGTAGGCTACCTCCACCTGTAATCGATTACCATTACTTGTAATCGATTACAATGCGTCCTGGTCTATAAATACCACGTTTTTTAGAAACCCCTGCGCAGCCTCTTCCCCCTTGCGACGTTCCTCCATTCCCAAACCTCCAAACCTTCCTATCTTACTCATTTCTTCATCAAATCGACTCCCGTAACTTTCAATCTTCTACTTTTTCATTTTTCTTTTGATTTCACCGATTGAAATCTGCAAAAACTCCATCATATGGAAGAATCATCAAAGAAACGTAAGGGTTCATCCACCTCCGCTTCGACTTCAAGAGCTCATCGTCCCGGAACCAACAGCGCATCCACAGCACCAATTCCACCCTCCTTATCCTCTTCCACACTATTTTCTACCGAAGAACAGCAGAAATGGTACTCAAATCTTTTCTCATCTCGTTCCATTATCGACCCTAAGTTCATTGATATGGAATTCTTTTCTGCTGAAACTTTTGATTGCATTCAAGAATTTCAGAACTTAGGTCTTATACCTTTCATGCCATTACAATTGCCTGTTTATCCTGAATTGGTTAAAGCTTTTTATTGTAACCTTGAAATTTAGGACAACACTTTGATTTCTGAGGTTTTTGGGATAAAAATGGTCATTGACCAATCCCTTTTCCATGACTTAACCCAATTGTCCAGTGACGGTGTACCATTTGAAGGTACACTGAATGACGATTAGAAATTTGATTTCTCTGCACATGATGCCCGCCAGTTGGTTTGCACCAACCATGCAGATATGACCGGACGCCTTCTTGCCGGTTCATTGGCTTTTGAAAGCCGCATCCTTCATTATCTGATTGTGCGGATTTTGCTTCCACGATCTTCCAATCTTGCCCAGGTTTCTGAGGAAGATCTTGTTATCATGTGGGCCTTTCATACCGGGCGTCAACTTGACTGGGCACACCTTGTCAGATATCGCATGCATAAGGCATTGCGATTAAATGCTCCATTGCCATATCCACACCTTGTCACTCTTTTTTTTGCCATTTTCAAATTCCTCTTGATTCTGAACCTTATGTTCCAATCAAGAGATCTTTTTTAATTGGTGCTGCTGTGATTGCTTCTTTTGATTACCGCAAAGAGCATGATGGCTCTTGGGTCAAAAAGGGTGCTTAACCCGCTGATGATGAAGGCAACCTACGAACTGAAGATAGTTCCTCTCTTCTTCGAAAGCTTTTGGACAAGTTCGATGGTCTTCAGACTTTTGTTGGTGACAAGTTTGATGCCATGGAATTGCATGTCGACATGCGGTTCGATGCCATGGAATCAAGGATCACCAAAGTTGAAGAAGATGTCTCCTTCATCCGTACTTGCTTTGATCCACCACCATCGCCTCCATCATCCTCTTAGTTATTTGTTATTATTATGACTAAGTATTATTAGTGATTAAGTATTATTAGTACTTTGTTTTATCGCCGTGTATTTGGCTTTTTGTTGCTCTAGTTCTCATAATTTTGCACTATTATTATATTTCTCGACTTTGTTTTGGTTTATTATGACAATGTATGGATTTATTTTGGTTTAATGTTTGGCTCTGTTTGGATATTGATAGTGTTGCTTAGTTCTTTTTTATGTTGCCAAAGGGGGAGAGAACTTGGGTTAGAAATCAATTAAAATCATTAAAGTTAGGCATACATGCCAAAAGATAGGGGGAGTAAGGGTTGTGTGAACGTGCTATCATCTTGTATATAGCTTGTCTTGATTTCAGGATTGTCATCATCAAAAAGGAGGAGATTGTAGACAAAGGATCAAGCTGATGTTTTGATGATGCCAAAGGATTACATGTTTCTCAAAGTTTTATTCAAGACAAAGAAATCAAAGATATTCAAGATGGATGATCAAGACAGTCTCTAGAGTCTTAGGAAGATTACATTAAATCGGAAGGAAATTCCAATTGAAGTAGCAAAAGGTTTGGCCAAGAAATTTAAGTTAAAAAAGTCTTTTTCAAGAGATTTACTCTCTGGTAATCGATTACCAGAGGATGTAATCGATTACCAGTGGTCAAAACTAATTTACAACAGCTATTAAAATTTGAATTCAAAATTTGCACTGTGTAATCAATTACACATATTTGGTAATCGATTACCAGCAGTTACTGAACATTTTTAATTCAAATTTTAAAGCTTGTAATCGATTACACACATACTGTAATCGATTACCAGAGGAGATTTTCAGAAAATATTCTCAATTGTCACATCTTTTCATTTGGTTCTTGAATGGCTATCAAAGGCTCATATGTATGTGACTTGAGACACGAATTTGCCAAGAGTTTTTCAGAACAAAAAGGTCTTATCCTCTTAAAAAGCAAAATCGTTTCATCCTCTTAAAAATTCCTTGGCCAAAACACTTGTGATTCAATAAGGAATTATTTGAGTGCTCAAATTGTTCAATCTATCTCTTTCAAGAGAGATTACTTCTTCTCTTCTTCTTTATTCTGAAAAAGAATTAAGAGACCGAGGGTCTCTTATTGTAAAGAAATCTGAACACAGAGGAAGGGTTGTCCTTGTGTGGTTCAGATCTTGTAATAGGCTTTTACAAGATAGTGGAACTCTCAAGCGGGTTGCTTGGGGACTGGACGTAGGCACAAGGGTGTGACCGAACCAGTATAAATCTGAGTTTGCAATCTCTCTTCCCTTAAACTCCTTTATTTATTATTGTTTTATATTCATATTCAAATTTTTCTATTTGAATCAATATTTAAGAAATTCATTTTTAAGGGAATTTATAACTTGAATAGAAAGTGAAATAAAATTTTAATTGGGGAAATAGTTTGTGATATCTTAATTCAACCCCCCCTTCTTAAGATATCTGAGGCCACTTGTCTAACAACACATATATTTGTTTGAATATCTGTAAAACATCTTTAAAAGTCATTATCTTTGATTAACACACTATTGAACCCCCTCTTTCTTATGTGATCATTGTTATTTAAAATTAATCCTATGCTTAATTGGATGTATTGTGTTGATGATTTGCGTATGTTAAGAGACCTAGGTAGAGAATGTTTTACACCAAATTTCATGATTAAACCTTTTGGGTAATCTCCCAGATTAATTAATCTTTAACTAATCATCCCTAGAATTTTTTATATCCTTTAACTTAAAATTGATATATCCATAATTGTTGGAGTATTGGTTTAAGGCAAAGAGCATCTTCGGACCTTGATCATAGGCTTTAGTTGATTTTGGGAATCGATAATAACTGTAGGAGGAATTTCATAGGAATCTGAATTAGGGGAAAATTGGTACTGGTGAATCATAATTTCTAGTCACTTTTAATATCATTCAAATCTCTCATTTGAAGAAAATTCCAATAAAAATAACTACAAGCCTCGAAATAATTTTTAAAAATTCCAAAGGTTCCGTAGGCCTCAAAACACTATGGCATGGTCTCACATTGCCAAAAAGCACCACAAAAGTATTTTCTAAAAATAAAAAAAAATAGTGTTTGTCCAACCATAGAAAAATTAGCATTTTCAAGATTCTTGACAAACTCATGATACCCATGGCCCATCAAGGTTCCCTACACCTCAAACATCATGAAAGCAACATGGAAATACCATGGCCTAAAGGAAAAAGAGGAAAGCCCCTCCATACCTAAAGATGCACAACCTTAAAAAGCATTAAAATGGGTTTTTCTTAAGGAACCTGAATCCCTCTCTAAGATAGTTGAGATTGAGTAGCAAAAGCCTCTTTCTTGTGGTTTAAATTTTTAGACAAAAGCTGGAAAGGGGCTAGAGAGGAGGAGAACACCAACACTCAAGAAAGAGAGTTTGAAACAAAAGAGAGATCCATCTCTCTAGATTAGGGTTGGTGCCCCTTTATTAGGGTAGGTCCCTTCAAAAAATCGCATTTGGAGGCCCATTAGGTTAGGGTTAAGGTTAGGGTATTTTACAGTCATTAATAATCTCATTTAATTAGCTCCAATTAATTTAATTAGCCCACAACAAGTGTCGTTTGATCGATAAATTTAATTACCCACTTTTAGACTTAATTTAATGTAATTAAACTAATTAAACAAATTAAGTTCAATTATGTTTAATTACCTCAATTAAAATTTCTGAATCACTAATTAATAGTTACCTTAGAACATTCAATTTCACTAATTAAAGTCATTACAAACTCATTATTAAGTTCATTGTGCAATTAAAACTCTAATTTTGTGTTGTAGTCAAAAGTTCCACATATTTATCGCAATATCATTAATGAGTTGACCAAATCATCTCCCATTGACTTTGACCAACATGAGTCTATCTTTGACTTTTCAAATTTTGAACTTCCCTCCACAAATTTTCAATGTTTCAACTTAACCATTATTAAGATTATTTTTTAATTACTTGATTAATCACTATCATATTTAATTACCCATAATCCTTATTTAAAATAAATAAATCCAAATTAAATGACAATTAAATCACACAAGCACATACTTGTTGAGTTGTAACTTTTAGGGTGTTACAACTTGAGAATATGGAAACCTCCCATTAGAAAGAATTTTCTTTTCTTCTATCATCACTTTTCCTCTCATATTTTCATTTTTCTCTCATTTTATTTCTTTATTTTCTTCCTCACTATCTTTTTCAGTCCCTTTCTATTTTCCAAATTTTTCTCTCTATTTTTTTTATTTCCTTCTCTATTTTCTTTTCACCACTTCACCTAACACCCTACCACTCCTTATTGTAATGGATTTACAATGTTCCTTTTGATTTGTTTGGGTGTTTCTAGATAATTTTTCACTTGATTACTTTGCTAGTTGCTTAGCTCTTTGTCACATTTGTGTCTCCAAATTCTTGATGGAAACATCAATATTCTTTAGTTAAAGAGATATACCTACATGAATTGATTCAAAGTTTCCTCCATCTTGGATGTATGATCCATAGAGGGTTATAATTTCCTTTCAAAAGCTGACCTATTTGAAGAACCTGCATCTTATCTCCAACAAAAAATTGGACTATTTCTCCAGTTAGAATTTTAAGTGTTAGAATAAGGGGAGTCAAAAGGTGGTTTATTGGTTGGGGGAAGGGACATAAAGGTTGGAGTGATAAGGAGGTCATAGGTTTCAATGCTTCCACAAACATATCATACTAATTGCTAACATTTGACGGTAAAAAAGTGTTAGAATAAGGAATATTAGCATTGACCATTTGGATACTCTCCTCCATAAAGATCACAAATCAATGTTGGTTGGTTCTAAACTAACACATTGTGCATGGCTTGAATTTGTTGAGGAACCTGTGAAAGCTGTTTTTTTAAAAGCTTCAATTTATTGAGTGAGAATTTTGTTTTGAGCTAGCAATGTAGATGGTGAATCAATCTCAAACATTCCTTTTATCTTCTTATGTGGAGTTCCTCTATCATGATGAATTAAAGAATCATTCTTCATCATGTTTTCAATGAAACCAATAGCTTCATTTTCTATTTTAGTATACATTGTTCCACTTGCAGAAGCATTCAACATAAGCTTTGTCTGAGGTCTTAAACCTTGACAAAAAGTTTGCATTTGAGTCAGATAATCAATTCCATGATTTGGACACATCCTTAGTAATTGCTTGAATATTTCCCAAGCTTCATAGAGTGGTTCCCCTTCCTTTTGGAAAAATGAAGTGATCTCATTTTTAGCTGTCATGAAACATGAAAGTGGAAACTACCTTTTAAGAAACTTCTCGTCCACTGTATTCCAATATGTGAGACTATCTATGATTAGAATGAGAATGAAGTCAATTCTTGGCCTTCCCTATCAATTAGAGTGAGGAAAAAATATCCAAGCTTAAGCTTGAGGAAAAAATATCAGAAGTTAGAATTGTTTATGTAGAAAAGTCCATTATCAATTGGAGTGTCACTATTCAACCCCCTTTTACATGAGCAATTGATCCACCTTATTAAAGGCCCCAACTTTTCACGTTTTCACCCTTGGTCACTAAGACATAATTCAGCCAAGTCATATATTTAGGTAAAAATATTGGCCAAGTGTGTATATCTTTATGAAACTTATCTTGATGGTACTAGTTATAGGTGATAAGAATGGTGCAATAGTAAGGATTGAAAAGGTTGTGAAGGGACAACTCTTATTCTTCCTCATTGAATGTTAAGTAAGGGGCAAATATATGTTTGTGCTCTTTAACATTATCTAGAATAAGGATCTGCACACTGATTGTAGTTCAATTGTTGGAGAATCTTATGACTGTAGGAAAGGAGTGGTGCTAATAATTTCTTCATTGGTTGAGGACTCCTTATGATCTAGAGATTCATTATGGTTTTGGGAATTAAATGCTGAAGCAAATACATGGCATCATTAGGGTTTAAAAAAATGAAAAGGTGGAGAAAAAAAGGTGTAGATTGGCAATCTTAAGCACTTGGATTTTAAAGAAGATGAAATGAAACAAAAACCAAGGTGAATAGCAATATTTTAGTAAGCATGAGAAACTTTAAAGATAAGCGAGGTTGAAATCATATTTTAAAAGTTTTGTGAAGTAGCCATTATATGCCTATGAAGTAGTAAAGAGAAAAGGTTTTAGCACAACCATGATTTCTCTGTTGTCATTCAATTGGTAATTAAGAGTTGGTCCAAGGAAAAGGCATAGTTTGAGGATAATTGATATGATCCTCGATAGGAATCATATTTTTTTATGGACCTTCCTTGAGTTGGTTATCTTGTTAGATGAATTACAGAGAAAGATAGAAGAAAATAGAAATTAGCGCAAAGATAAAGACTTGTAACAATGATGCAAATTGAGAATGTGAAAGTAAGAAATAACTATAAAAAAAAGGAAAAGATGGGATAGACAGGAAATGAAAAGAAAGGTGTCACACTATAAGAGAGTGATATGTGTAGGATTTTATTTCACATTAAATTCCACTTATAGGCAACATGTAACCCAATCATGATGTTGTAACCGAACTATCATGCAAGTTGTCTCCCAAAGGAGTAAAGGAAGGATTTCATTTAATTATTTAACTAAGAACTAGGTTTTTGTAATTTTTTTGTGATTATCATGAAATAAATAACATAAAATGAATTGAAATAAAAATTAAATAGCAATAAAATAATTAAGTAAAGATAGAAATACTAGACTTGGATGGTGAGATCAACCTTGATGAATGAATGTCTAGATTTGAACTTGGAATTCGCTCGATCCACTATAACTTCACAATTCTTTGCTCATCTCTCTTTCTCATCCCCAATTCACTAATGTATTCCACCCCAACTCCCACATAGTCGCAGATGCTAAACTACCTGCCCGATACCCAATCCCTTGGTCATACCAACACAAGCAATTAACATTAATGGTCAGGAATTAGTGAGACTTAACCAAGATTATTCTATCCCTAGAGATAATCCCAATTAAGTACTTGATTCATGTTCGGATTTCAATAAGGCTCGCCAAAGCACAAGTCAATTCCTGAATTCATCTATAAGATGACAAATAAAATAAAAGCATTAAGTATGGAAAAAAATAAAGAACTCGAGATGAAGTATTGAATTGATAGAATCAAAGTGAAACAAGGTTCATCATTTCCTCTCCTAGGTAGAAGGAATTACACTCACAAAAATAATACAATAAAACCTGGAGTGTCTAATGGAGGTGTCTAGTAGGTGGAAGTCTAAAATATAATTCTAAGAACTACGTGAGACTTCTACACTGTTACAATGAATACCTAACCTCCTACTTATAGAATGATAGCTAGGTTTAATTATGGAGATAATCACAAGAAATTACAAAAAATTATATCTCTAATTAATTTAAGTAATTATTATTTTCTTGAGCTGATTTATCCTTGAAAAATATCTTGCTCTTGATTTTCCTAGCTTTTATCTTTAATTTTCACAATTTTTCCTTCCAAAACTTTCTGCTGATTTTGGGCCTCTGGAGCTCTAACGCTTAAGTGGGAGATTTGCTGAATAACTATAAAAAAATTCATTAAAAATAACTAAAACATAAAATTCTACCTAAGGCAAAGTAAAAACTGAATTTAAAGCTAATTTGATTCAAAGCAAGGCCTAAAGTTAACTAAAATGCCAAATAAATCTCACAAAATCCGATAAATTTGACGTTTATCAATATGCCAAGCAAGGAACCGCCATAAAGGTATGGAAACCTTTGATAAGATTCAAAGGTGGTTCTAATCTAAGAACCAACAGGAGGAGTCACACTCTGCTCACACTCACAAAGTAGTAAACCTCAAATATTATTCAACTATGAAAATAAAAAGGATTACATCTCTATTTATAGAGTTTATTCCAAGGTGTCTGTCTCACAAGGAGGTTAACCCTAATTTTAAGAAACATAAGCAAAAGAACCAAACAAGTTTAAGGCCCAAATTATAATTTAAATTAAACTGAAAAGAACTTAATCTATAATCAACACTTGGGCTCCTAATTAGAATGAAATTGACCTATTCATTATTGGCCTATGTTGGTACATTATTAGGCTTGACCATGTAATGTGTTGATAACCTCTAAATTCTCCTTTGGTCTCTTTACTCTTGCACTCTTTGGTATTTCCAGTCCAACCTATAGAGGTTGCTCTTTACATCTCTTCCTTTCACAAGTTCTTTAAGTCCAATTAAGGGATTCTCCCTATTAGGTCTTTCTTATATTCCTAGAGAGCTTCCTTAATCTCTATCAATAATCCACCTAGAGGGAAGATTTGAATATGGGGAGTGTTTGGAAGCAGTTTCCTACGTATGGGAACGCGCAAGCTACTATCTCCTAAGATTTAGGGAAAATGGGTAGTTATGATAGGGAAACAACTGGTAGGTGAGATTCCCTTTATATATTTGAAATCACAATGTAAAAGATATCCTTGACAAATCCAATGAAATTTATCCTTTCCATCTATTTATTTATGCACTTACAATTTTCTTTGTTGTTTTGTTTATCACTTTCCTTTAAGTGTTTTAGTTGTTTATCACAATTACGATATAAAAAATTCCATAGGAATACCTTAGAATAAAAACATCAGTCCAACAATTACTAGGAAGCACTCTAAAATAGGTTAGAAATTCAACTAAGGAACAAAACTGCTTCCTCAAGTCAACCTCTAAAAGGGAATCAAGTGTGGTGGTTGCTTGTTACCACGATTGATCAGTAGTTGAATTCATACCAATACAAGGTTTATAATGAGACAATATATGATGATGTATTAAAGAGTAATGTACTATTTCCTGATAAGATTTTAACAAGACACATTGTCCATATTCAAGGAATATAAATAGTAGACATTCAAGGAAGAGTGTTATGAATATTCAATAGATTATTGTCCATATTCATGCATGATTATTTATATTTTTCCTTAATACTATTAAATTAGTTCTAACAATTCAATTACAATTCTATTACTATATCACTACTAAAAAAAAATTTTAACATCTTGTAAATAAAATGTCATCGTTAACATCGGATTTTTAAAAACCGATGTTGTCTAAACACTCACACATCGGTTTTTTAAAAACCAATGTTGTCTAAACACTCACAACATCGGTTTTTTAAAAACTGATCTTAAGATTCTTATTTCAACATAAGTTTTTTAAAAACCAATGTTGAAGCTTTTTTTTAAAGAAAAAAGATCCTTGCATGCAAACTACTTCTACTTCTCGGTACCTCTTCTCTCTCGCAAACTCTAAGCCTCACCGTCACCCCCAAAGCCTCTTTTCTTCAACGATTCTTCTTCTTTTTCTCCGTATTTTCTTCTTCACCCTTTCTTTCTCTCACCATCGCTCCCCAAAGTTGGTGGAACCATAACCAAAACCCACACGCTTTCCCACCTGAACCTCAACGTGAGATCCATATCATGCCTAAAAAAAACCCTCACATACTTTTTTCTCGCTTGGTGGTAGCTTCAGTAGTAGCGGCAAGAAACTTCATCCGCAATGGTGTGTTTTGCTTCAACGACACCACTCATCCTTCAACTCTGTTACTATTCTTTATTATTTTTCCTCTTTTCATTATGTAGTCAAGCAAACAATGTTTTATTCACCATGTGCAATTGAATCACAAACGAAACAAAAAGTACCTAATTAGTTGATGAGAATGAGGTTGTGGTCGCGAAAAATATCGGCGAGAGTGAGGGTTCTGATGTCGTTGGTTCAAATGGCCTCAACTTTGTCGGACTCGCACCAGTTGACATTGGGGCGGCCCATGACACTAGCAGCGTTAAATACGGGGATGGGCTTGAGTTGGGCTATGTCGGCTTCGAGGGATGGTCGATTCTCAAGGCGGTCTGAGCCGTACTGGGCCCAGTAGAGGGAGTAGAGGAGGTCGCCAATCCAGCCTGTGCAACCATAGATATTTGCTAGGCCGAGGAGGTGTCGTTGGCTGGGAAGCCCATGGATGCGTCTCTGTCACTATGAAAGAAAAAAAAAGTAAAAGAGAAGGAAGAGCAAGAGAATACACTAGGCGCGATGCTTGATCTCTACTCTATTGTCTCTTCTTTCCTACTCTTATGGCTAGCATGTCTGCCTCCACCTCGTCCCTAGTTGTAATATTGATAATGATAATGGTATTGAGAAGGCTAAAGTCGGTTCCCTCATTCAAAATCTTACTATTTTAATGTGCTTGTTTGTGAATAGGTGTTGTTTGGTTTGTTAATTATTGGTTTTCATTTTGCAATGGAAAACAATCGTAATACAAGGCATCTTGCCAAGATTTAGTTCCATCTAGCATGCTACTTACAAGAGTCCATGTCTACTTCTGGTGTGACGCAGTTGGTTTATGAAAAGGTTATTAATGCAGTTTACTTGACTTCAGTGTTCCTAAAACACTTGATTGAAAGTGCTCAAGATGGTGATGTCGAGTTGTACCTGTCTCTCCATGATAGTGAATCAATACCAAAAAATATTTTGAGAGGTATGTAGTAGCATAGCACTCGTAAGACAAATTTCAAGTTAGTTCATTGTTATCTTTTACAGGATAGCCATCTGGTTACTTCAGTTGTGTGCAACCTGCTTCTAAATTACATTACCCATTGATAACAAATGTTGAATTGCTCCAAAACAAATAAAACTAGGAAATTTCATAGCAGAGGACTAACCTAGGTTGAACTTAGAAATATGATTCCATTTGTTTCCTACGTTCATTCAGTTATAAATAGAAAAGGGGGAATTTTATCGAATAGTTTGCAAGCGACTATAAAAGAATGCAAAAACACATAAAAACAAAAATGAAGAAACAAACAGAACAAGAACAAAATACAAGTTAAGTTTAATAGCATCAATCCAATTCACCAAACCAATGCAAATCAAATTATCATAGTTACTACAAATGATGTTCGGTGTGAAAGTTCACTCAAATGCATTAGAGATAGTTCAATCGAATCAATCTCCCTAAATTGTTTGAGATCACAAATTAGGTTGAAAAATCATCCAAACAATCTGTGATTAAATTTTGAAATTAGGAAATGAATCTATAAACTAATCCATTTTTAATCCTAAGCATAATCATAATCATGAAAATTGAAAATAGGATTGAAGAGAAAGATGAACATTCACAAAGATGAGAAATACTAAACCAGAACTCAAATTCAGCCTTGCTTGGAGTGGAACATTGGATTGATTAATTGTTTAACCCTCCATGATCATCACCAATGGAAAATCCAAGAAATTTTGTGCAAGAAAATGGAAGAACAAAAGTGAAAAGAAGAAAAAGAATGAAGAATAGTTGAGAGAAAAAGATAGAAGAGAGTAAACTTGCACAACAAGTAACTAATTCTGTTTTATACAAAATGAAGTAACTAACTAACACTAATACATAGAGTGACTACTCAGAAGGAAAGGATGGGCCTTGATTAGGCCCATCTAATTTAACTAATTAAACTAATTACACAAAACAAAAGCCCAAACTCATAGCCTACTTATTCAAGTGAAGAGGTTCTAACTTCCAAGCTCAATTTAACCCTCAAAATGGTAGAATTTACCAAAGCTTATTTCTGGAAAAAAAATGAATAGATTTTTCTTATCTTTCCAGGGAGTACTCACACACTCCATTTGAGTTTCTGTAGTATCCTCTACGACCTACACAAAGAAGATAGGTCAAGTAAGCACAAAATCTGAAATTTAGCTACATTTCTTAATTAAGCTCAATCATTTGTCTTAGACCAAAACTGAATTACGATGAGAAAATAAGGATCAAAGAGATGTCTTTTGAACTAAGAGAAATAAAAAAATATTAAACTATAAATACTCAATCACCCGTCCTCGTGTTCCATTCAATAGAGTATCTTATTCCATCTTTTATGATGGAAGTCAGAATAGTGTGCTAAAGAGAGTTAGTTCTGCAGCTGGTGGTACGGTGACAAGCTATAGTTTTCTATTTATGAACTTTTGGGGTCAAACATACTTTGTTATTTATAAAATATTGTGATAACTGCTTGATGCTTGCTTGCTGCTCCTTTTTCCTTAATATTATTTAAAATAAATTTTCAGCATAAGGTGATGATTGCCTGCTCTTGCGTAAGGGCATGTTAGAGTTGAACTGCATCCAATAACTTGATTTAATTTAATTTCAACAAAATGATTTGGAAATAATAACCAATATGATATAAAAAGAGATAAAGAAAAATAAATAGTAAGTGTATGTATATATGTATCATTACTCTAAAAGTAAGCAAGCAATCGTTTTGTATTTTCTCGGTTTGTACTAGAGTTTTCTTCCTTTTTGTGTGATAAAATATTATTCTTATGCAATGGGAATAAAATCTGTGTTGTAGTGTATCTTGGACCACCACACATTGGGTTAAATTTGAGGAGATTGATTGAATTTGAGTTTCCTTGATTACAGTTACACTTACAACTCAACAAATGGTTTCCTATATATAATTGAAACAATATGTGACTAATGCAAAAAAAAAGGATACAATAAGTGGCATGCCTCATTTGTGCTGCCGGAGGAATTAACAGGGGCTTGAGAAGGATTTGACTGGGTTATAACTTATAATTCACCTTGTCATTTGAGTAAATTTTTAGCATCAAAGCAGGTTTTAAAGCTTATGCTGGCATTTCTACCGCTGCTATCATAGTCTTGTTTAAAATTCTTGAAACTTTAGAAGCAATTTTTATGTTTGAGTTTTTGTATAATTAATATAGGTTATTAATATTCACTTTATTCTTTTTTTAGAAAAAATGTAAAATTATTAATTAAAAGTTATAACAATGTAATTTCAATGTCTTACCATATATTATATCATGTTCTTAATATTTTATAGCATTGTTATTTTCTATAGAACTTTTTATAAAAAAAACTTTAAAAAACTTTTTTTTTAACTTAAAAGAAAAAATAATATGTGTATATATATATATATATATATATATATATATATATATATATATTTAATGTTGTTTGAAAATAGTTTCCCCTACTTTTATTACGTTGAATACATTTTTTGAAAGATATTTACTCTGTTCCTTGAGAACTTTGATATGAACAAGGTGCTTGAATTTGGAGTCTTATTAGCATCAGGAGGACAGGTAAAATTGTTTCTTCTTACCATCTAAACTTTATATTTTCTGGTCAATGTACTCTCTATACATACGACACACGGATTATTATCAGTTGTTGCTGATATGTCGAGATTGTAGCATAGCCTTCACTTTATGTCCAGTAAGTGCAAATGAAATGATGACTTTTAACTAAGTTCATGGTTACTAAACATGTATGGCATATTCTCATTATCTGCTCTAGTTAATGTAAATGGACACTTGTTATTAGGAACTCCAATTTCAGCTGCTGTAGTTAGACACTTAATATTAGTGTAGTATATTTTATGGTTTCCAATTGGAAAGCTCACTCCAAAACCGATGGTACTATAGAATATAGATGTGATTGTGGAACCCTTTTTTCAGATATATTATCTTAACAATTTTAATGTGTGCTAATATATTACTTGATTTCCCTCAATTATAGTTTATATATCAAAAGGGTTTCTCTTAATTTTTTCTCACTAAGATAATTTGTTCTCAGTGCATAAAATAGGAGGTAATTTGTTATTTTTTTATCGATGAATATTAATTTTTTAGTTTGATTAAAAATGTCATTTCAAGATCCAAACTCACAATCTCTTACTTTTCTTTTCTCACTTCACCATTGTTAATTTATGTGTTTTTTCTTTTGTCTAATGCCATAATATACATGTAGGAACATTGGTAAAGGTTTGTTGCTCCGATTAGGAAAATGTTTAATGTATGTTTCATTTTTTAGATGCAAAGGTGAACAAAAGAGAGAAATTAGTGAATGTAACAATGTTATAATGAAAATGAAAAATGATGAGAGCTGAAATCTAAGTGATCCTAGAATGACTAAGAGAGTCAAACCCGTAGCCATGTTTGTGAGAGTAATAAATTCTGGGATATAATAAATAAATACTATCTAGAAGCTGGTGTTATTCTCATTTTTTTGGGCTTAATTCTTGGTGCTATGTACTTATCTTGGTGCTATGGGTGACCATGTAGTGATTGGTGTTAGAGATAGGGAGAGCAACATGAAGATTAAGCTTTGAAACTTGAAGAAATTTTGTTTTTTTACATGTCCAACTCCTTGAGTGGCATTTGTATTGATTGTTGCATCTTAGTCTCTATCTTCTCATATGTACATCATGCATCATCATGTAGAGGTAAGAAGATTGTTTCTAAAGCTAGAAACTTCTTCAGTGCATAAAACTCTCTGTTTTAATCAATTACAAGGCTGATCGTAATCGATTACACAAGTGTTAGTAGCTTGCAAAGAGATTCTAGTTTTGGCTTAATCGATTATCAGTTAATCGTAATCGATTACATAGTTTAGTTAAGACCATGTCTGGTTTTTCATGAGTCTCTGCTTTAATCGATTATCAGGTGATCGTAATTGATTACTTCATTCTTAAAGGTTTTCCCAGAAGTGATCAAGAATACTTTAATCGATTACATCAAGAACCTAATCAATTACATTGTTCTTGAAAGTTTTCCAGATGTTAGGAAGAACACTTTAATTGATTGAAATGATAATATAATCGATTACTTTTTTGAAATAATAGATTACATTGGATATTTAATCAATTACAGGCAGTTATAACTATTTTCTCTATAAATAACCACCTTGTGTTCTCACTTTAATAAAAGAAAAGAGAGAGAAGGATAAGTGTGTGACTCACAACTTCTAGACTTCATTTTTTCTGAAGCTCTCATGGTAAAAAGTAAGTTGTGAATTTTGTGTGAGATCAAGAAAAGACTCATTCACTCAAGCAAATGTGATTGAGCAGGTTGTGTCTCTTTTTGACTCACATTTTCATGTGTTTTACATGTTGTTAACATATGCATGAATTTCTAAAGGCATGCTAGAATAGGATTTTCTAGTTTGGGCTAAGAGTAGGTTTCTCTTAAGCTCTTATTCACAAAGGACCCTTCAGTTGGGTACCTTAGTCTATTTTTTTTTTGTGATAAGAACTGAGATTGATTGTGATTGCTTGTAAGAATTTTATGCGCATAGTGAAAATCTAATTTGGTTTGGATTAGATAACCAGAGTAGCTTCTCTTGAGGATAGAGAGTGAACCAGTATAAAAATTGATGTACATCTTCTCTTGATCTTATCTTTCTTTCTCATTGTATTCTTGATCAATTTCCTGAAGATCAAAGAAATTATCTTTTTGAATAATAATTTTAACAAAAGGATTTTGTGTTAAGGATGATTGATTAAATATTGGTGTTAACAAAAGTTTGTGCTACAATCCTTGGAATAGAAAGTTTTTTTTTCAAAACTATTTTATGTGTGATTTGATTTAGAACGAATTCACCCCCTCTTGGTTTGTGAGTTCTACCATCTTTTTTTAATTAGAGTAAGTATGCTTGTCTTGAACTATTTATTAATCCCACATGTAGTTTAATTGTCATTTGTCACACGATCCTTGTCCAATGAAAATTCTCTGCTTCCAAGGATACATCTTGTGCTTAACTTGGACTCTTTAATGAAATATTTGGCTTATAAAAAAAAGAGTGGTGTCGTGTGGCACAAAAATTGTGGGTGGTGGACTGTCCATTTTAGAAGGAGGACATCACATATAATTGGATGGCTAGCTATGGGCCTTACTAACATATAATCTATCTATAAATATGTTGAGCTGAGAAATAATGAATAAGTATTTTATCTGTATGAAAGGCGTTGAAATTAATATTTGCAATCTTAACAACTTCACTAAGATATGGAATTCCAAAAAACCTCTTACATTTATTCCTTATGGTTTGATAATATATCTGAGTATGTTGAAAATAAGTAATATTTATACCTTACAATTTGATAACGATCATTTAAATTTGTTTCTAGATTAATATTATGATATAATAAGTAATGTGATATCATAATGAAAACAATATTTTTAAATATTTTAATTTAAAATCAATATAATTTTTATAAATTAGTTTTGGTTGGTTCATTGTAAAAATAAACAAAATATTAAAAAATTTGCAAAAAACATCAATTTTGACAAAACCGATGTTGTTAGCGTACTTTCTACATCGATTTTGGCCAAAAATGATGATGCAATCCAACCCCCAAGGGCATTGGATAGAAGATGCCAAAAAGATTGGGCTAGAGATGCAGAGAATGCCCTAGGGTTCTCACGAGCTTTAGGGTATATTTTGGGTCCATGGGCTAAGTATGAGTTCACCTTACTTTGCAAATATTAGAATAGGTTTTCCTTCTTTTAGGCCTTGTATTTTGGCCATTTTAGGTTTGTAGGGTACCCTACCCTACCCTACCCTACACACACCTCTCTAATAGCTAAACTCACCCCCCCCCCCAAATATATGTGTTGCAACCTACCTCACGACGGGACGGTGAAAGCGAAATAAATAAGCCAAAAGTGTTCGTCTCCAAGGGAGAAAACAAGCAGAGTCGCCACCAATGTTTATTTGAGAAAAACGTTAGATAAAACCAAAAAGAGGTCTGCAAATTTTGAAAATAAGGGTTCGGGAGTTGTTTACGCATGATGAAGGTATTAGCACCCCACGCGCTCGTCGCAAGGGACGGCAGCCTTTGATCGAGTATGCGCAATGTGACTTCAAAATTATTTATTTTACCTTTTTATAGTTTTTTACTTTTTGGGGTAAACAAGGGGGATGCCCTTGCTCCTATGTATCCTTAGGTGCGATGAGGAATTCAGACCTACGTAGTTCCTTAAGTCTAAATGTTTGTGTGTTAAATTGATTTTATGTTTTTTGAAAGATTTATTTTAATTGCGAATAAAAAGTCGTCAAAGGCGTTGGACCTTGAAACGATGTTTTAAGTTTCAAAAAGTGGAGATAATTGATAAGGCGTTGGACCTTGAAACTATCTCAAGTGATATTTGATAAAAAGAAGAGGTTATCAATTGGTTTTATCTTGGTTTTGTTTATTAACTTTCAACCTCTTTAAAGATGACTTTACAATACTAGTGACAGGTTAAGATTGAACTTTACAAAGAAAACGAGATCATCAATGATAGATGGAGGAAATGAATATGCACAAAACAACAAGGGGGACCCCTAAGGGTGCATAGATCACATTTGAATCTTAAAAGCAAAACTAACCGACGGTCGCACGAAGAGCACCGAACAAGAAACAACATAGAGATTGATCACAGTTGTGATTCGGCAACGCCTTGGCTTCATTTCCTCTTCTTTCTTCTTCTTCTTTCTCTCTTCTCTCAATTCTCTCCACTTCTGAGCCTTCAAAACTTTTAAAACACCCCTAGGACGTCTATTTATAGGCAAAGAGTCACTTTGTGGCAAATGCAGCTCACCCAGGTGAGCTGAAACTTAACCCTGAAGCAGTGAGCTCGCCCAGGCAAGCTGGTTTCTTCACCATGAAGCTATTTGGTGGCCCAGGCGAGCTAGATGCCACCTTGGGCGAGCTGGGGTCAAGAAAATTCAAGAAAAATACCCTTTTGCCCCTTTCTTTGGTATCCTTTTGTATTCTTGATCAAAATATTGAACGATCATTTGTTTTGTGCGGTAACTAGTGTCGAACAACACAGTTCGGCTAGCGAGAATCAAAACATCAGTTAATGTCTTATAAAGTGTAATAAAGTGTAAAAGATAGAAGACATTGAAATCTTTGAAATGTAAATAAAGACATTGTAGTCTTTGAAAGTGTAAATGACGGAAGACATTGAAGTCTTTGAAACATAAATGAAGACATTGTATTCTTTTGAAAGCGTAAATGACTGAAGACATTGAAGTCTTTGAAATGTAAATGACAGAGGACTTTGAGTCCTATGAAAACATAAAGACAGAGGACTTTGAGTCCTATGAAAGATAAAGGCGAAGACTTTGAGTCCTATGAAAGATAAAGGTGAGGACTTTGAGTCCTAAGAAGCACAAAGACAAGGACATCGAGTCCTATGAAAGACAGAAGACGTTGAAGTCTTATAAAGTGTAAAAGACAAAAGACATTGAAATCTTTGAAATGTAAATGAAGACATTGTAGTCTTTGAAAGCGTAAATGATTGAAGATATTGAAGTCTTTGAAAAGTAAATGAAGACATTGTAGTCTTTGAAAGCATAAATGACTGAAGACATTGAAGTCTTTGAAAGCGTAAATGATTGAAGACATTGAAGTCTTTGAAATGTAAATGAAGACATCGTAGTCTTTGAAAGTGTAAATGATTGAAGACATTGAAGTCTTCGAAATGTAAATGAAGACATTGTATTCTTTTGAAAGCATAAATGACCGAAGACATTGAAGTCTTTGAAATGTAAATGACAGAGGACTTTGAGTCCTATTAAAGCATAAAGACAGAGGACTTTGAGTCCTATGAAAGATAAAGGCGAGGACTTTGAGTCCTATGAATGATAAAAGTGAGGACTTTGAGTCCTATGAAAGATAAAAGCAAGGACTTTGAGTCCAGTGAAAGATAAAAGCGAGGACTTTGAGTTCTGTGAAAGATAAAAGCGAGGACTTTGAGTCCCGTGAAAGATAAAAGTGAGGACTTTGAGTCTTGTGAAAGATAAAGGTGAGGACCTTGAGTCTTGTGAAAAATAAAGGCGAGGACTTTGAGTCCCATGAAATAAGCCAATAGGTACTAGTACCAAAGGGCCTAACCTTATGAGAAAGCAAGAGGTTGACTCTTTGAGAGAGCCTCTCATCCTAAACTCAAAAGATAGGATATTAGATTTGGATTTGGGAAATTGGTATATAAAGAGAAATCTATGCACTTATAGCCTAATATGAACATGATTTTTGGGATGCAGATGCGTGCAACTTTCATCTTGAAATGCAGTAAATGTAGGCTTTGTATCTGGTAATGCAAAAGTGATCGGAGTCATACCCGAATCAAATAAATATTAAAATGCAGTATCTAGGAAGTGATCCTAGGTCATTTCCTAGTGAGCAATGATCAACAAACATTCATAACATATAATAATAAAACAGTAACAAAATGGGGGGGTATTTGTTTTTGTAATTTAAACAGCAAGCAAACTTGAATTAATAAAAAAATAACTGAACTAAAACATGTTGTTTCCCCTTGATTCAAAAGCAAGTCTCTTATCCTAGGTTACAAGAATTTGTCCCTAATCAGTTCAACCACTTAATCCAACCTGAAATTAATTTACTAAGCAAAAATTAACACAAGGCTGTCATTATGTGATTAAGCAACACATACACCAATTAATTCCTCTCACATGTCCATTAAGCATGAACGTTAATTAAGCACAAAGACAATTAATCAAGCATTAAGCAAGCATGGATTAATATCAGCAACAAATACAGAATAATCGGTGAAGGGGAAAAACTTATCAGAATTTAATGTTAATAACAAAACCTCAAAGAGAGCTATGCTTAATCCTCAAGAGAAAACAACACTAGAGATTCAGCCTTCCATTAACAGCAGAAATGAAAAGGAAATCAGAGGTAGAAAACGAATTGAAATTAGAAGACAAAAATGAAAACGAAACTGGAATTTGAAGCAAAAAATGAAAATGGAGTTGCTACGTGAACAGTACCATGCGCATGAACAGTAACACCAAAAACTGAAATTGAAACCCCACAATATCTCCCCCGTTAAAAGTAACTGGACCATCCTTAAAACCCTAGTAGCTGGGCTAACTAAAGGTCACTAGGCCCCAAAGCTTACAAATCTGATTATTGGGCCTAATAAGGTCTAGTGGCCCAATTACAAAAATACAGCCCAAAAATGAAATAAAATAAAATTGGGCGACAAATAAAATTGTCTACTCTCTTAAAGTCCAAGCCGGTTCAGCCCAATTCCGGATCCAAACCCAATTGCTTATAATTCTCCTGAAATTAAATTAAAACACAGAATTAGTCAAGTAGGCCCAAATGATAAAACTGCATAATTAATTTGACAATTAAGGCTAATCAGTAATTAAAATGGTGACAGAAAGGGGCAAGAAATAGGAGAAAATAATGGCACATCAAATTCCCCCACGCTTAGCCTTTTGCACTCCTGGGCAAAATCACAAAGCAGAGTAAGGAACAAATCCAGAGACATTAAAGAGAGACAAAAAAACACAAAAACATTTACATATTTCTCAATGAATCTCAAGGAACGAAAGGAATGGGCAGCATCCAACACGTAAAGAGATAAAGAATCAAGATAGTCATGAAAATCATCCAAGCACCTCAAACATGGCAAGGTAGTCAATCAGCTCAAGAATTGAATGAAAAGTGATAAAGCCTCACAAGATATGCACTCTATCTCTCAAGTGTCTAGGCTACTGTTTACTCTCAGAGCACCCATGAAAAACAAACACCACATAGACTTGGCAAGACTCTAAAATTGACAACCAAACACCACAAACACATGCACATGAGGATCAAAAGGTCTTTTAAGGTTGTAATGGGGCCAGGGACAAGGTAGAGGAAAGTATGGGATAAGTAGCTAAAACCCAAAGGAATAGAGGAGCAATGGGGAATAAGTGGAAATTAAGCAAAAGTAGTAAACCCAAAACCAAAATTAAAAATTAAGCATAAAAAATAAACCCAAAACCTCCAATATCAACAAAATCAACCAAGTCCTCAGACCAGTCCAAGTCCTCAAAACAAGACCTCATTTATTCAACTTCATTCTTTTTCTATTTTTTTTATTGAACCATAGCATTTGAAAGCATTTTGAATATTTGAAAAATAAAGCAACAATTAGGCAATATATGTATATACATCAAGCATGGAAAAAATACATCATCAAGCATGGCCAAAAAAACATATCATCCAATGAAACATACCACCCCACACTTATTCCCAAAACAATTCCAAAGCTCCAAAATTCCTTAAGGGTAGGGTGATATCATGGTTTTTCACTTAAGGCTTGTAATGAGCTTCAAAATAAAGAAAGGGGAACATAGGCTCAATGGGGCTATCAAAGGAATTAATTCAAGGTAAGCTCATTTGGCTAGAGGCTTATAAGAACAAAATGCCTAAATCATCTCCCAACATGCATGTGAACTAAGAAGTATCAACAAGAGTCAAGCCAAGGCTATTGTGCAAGCAATCAATGGGGCAAAACACACCGAATAAAATAGATGATGATGGCTCAAAATCTCACCAAGGGTAAATCTATCACTTTCAATTCAACCATTCAAAACTAACTTGACATGTAGAGAAAAACAAGGATTTCAATTCACAAAATGCCAAGAAACTCTTATTTCAAAAACAATTACCCATTACCTGTACATAACCTAGAATTCAAAGAGAAACATGCAATGTTGTACACAAAATATAAAACCAAAATAACAAAATTAACCTAGAAAAACCCAAACAAAGAACAATCTCCCCCCACACTTAAACAACACATTGTCCTCAATGTAGCACAATCATAAGATCAAGAGCAATCAGAACAATCAATAAATTTGGA
Organism: Glycine soja; assembly: GCF_004193775.1. Classification (NCBI taxonomy): domain Eukaryota; kingdom Viridiplantae; phylum Streptophyta; class Magnoliopsida; order Fabales; family Fabaceae; genus Glycine; species Glycine soja. Next base: position 19,508,688 of record NC_041002.1, on the reverse strand, counting down.
CAAGTGCAATAAAAGTAAAGAAGGAGATAGAAAAAGAAAACTCCCTAAGTCATGGCGGAAGAGAAGTAGGGTGAAGTAAGGAGGTCTCTTCCACCACTACATCCACTAAGGAGGAATTTGTGAGGAATGGTTTCAGCCGGTGTCCATTGACCTTGAAGCTCTTATCTATGGATTCACTTTTGATCTCAATTGTACCATAAGGAAAAACATTAGTCACCACATGATGCAATCCTACCCCGCAAAGGCATTGGATAGAAGACTCCAAGTAGATTGGGCCAGAGATCCAAGGGAAGGCCCTAGGGTTCTCATGAGCCTTAGGGTAGATTTTGAGCCCATGGGCTAAGTATGAGCCCGCTTATCTTTGTAAATATTAGAATAGGTTTTTCCTTCGTTTGGGACTTGTATTTTGGCCATTACTAGTATAGGTTTTAGCCTTGTATTTCGAGGTATTTTGAGTAGTCTTTGTAGTAGGGATTTTTTTTTATTTTCATGTATTTTGTCTTAGGGGTGAGCTTAGCTATTATAGGGGTGTGTAGCTAAGCTCTAGCTTCTCATCTCAAGGAGGTGAGCTTAGCTATTAGAGAGGTATGTGTCTCTAAGCTCTAGCTTCTTTAGGAATCTTCTTAAGGAAGCTTCTCAAGGAGGTGAGCTAAGTTATGAGAGGGGTGTGTGTAGCTAAGCTCTAGCTTCTCAAGGAAGTTTTCTCAAGAAAGCTTCTCAAGGAAGCTACCTAGTCTATAAATAGAAGCGTGTGTAACACTTGTTGTAACTTTGATGAATGAGAGTCTTGTGAGACACAACTCAAAGTTCCACTTCTCTCCCTTTTTTCTTTCTTCAATTTCGTGCTCCCCCCTCTCTCTTTCTCTCCCTCTTTCTTTTCCTCCATTGAAGCATCCTCTCCAAGCTTCTTATCCAAGGCTCATCTTGGTGGTGAAGCTCCTTCTTCCATGGCTTATTCCCTAGTGGATGGCGCCTCCTCTCACCTCTTCTCCTTTGTCTTCCGCTGCATCTCCATGGTGGAAAATCACCATTAAAGGACCTCATTGAAGCTCAAAGATCCAGCCTCCATAGAAGCCCCACAAGCAAGCTTCCATCTCCACAAAAGGACCAATCCACTTTGACCTCAACTTACCACTCATGAGTCCGAGCCTAGAGTTATACAATAAAACTTTCTGTCCAACCACGAAGTCCTTCTTAGCAATCAAGCTGTCATGGAACTTCTTGGTCTTCTCCTTGTAGAATTTGGAATTCTCATAGGCTTCTAAACGGATCTCATCTAGCTCACTTAGTTGCAACTTCCTTTCGTCTCCAGCCTGATCAATAGAGAAGTTGCAGGTCTTTACAGCCCAGTAGGCTCTGTGCATTATCTCTACAAGAAGATGACATGCCTTGCCAAAGACAATTCGATAAGGAGACATTCCTATGGGTGCTTTGTAGGCAGTCCTATGCACCCAAAGAGCATCATCCAGCCTGGTGCTCCAATCCTTTCTGTTCGGTTGCACAATCTTCTCCAAGATCCTTTTTATCTCCATGTTTGAAATCTCAGCCTGCCCATTAGTTTGGGGGTGGTAAGGTGTGAAAATTCTATGCACGACCCCATACTTTTTTAGCAAGGCATACATGGATCTGTTACAAAAATGGGTGCCTTGATCACTAATGATGGCTCTAGGGACTCCAAACCTGCAAAACAGATTAGATCTAACAAAATCCACAACAACCTTAGCATCGTTAGTTCTGGTGGCTTTGGCTTCCACCCATTTTGAAAGATAATCAACAGCAAGGAGAATATAACAAAACCAAAAAAGACAAGGAAAGGCCCCATAAAGTCTATACCCCAGACATCAAACACCTCACAGAACAACATGGGTTGTTGAGGCATTTGCTGTCTCCATGAAAGTGAGTCACCTGCTCTCTGACAAGGCTCACAAGTGCTACAGATTCTCCATGCATCCTTGAAGATGGTGGGCCAATAGAAACCGCAGTCAAGCACCTTGCAAGCTGTCCTCTGTATGCCAAGATGGCCACCTAGTGCGGAAGAATGACAGAATTGCAGGACCGAGTCAATCTCATGGTCTGGAATGCTTCTCTTAATAACCTGGTCACTGCACAACTTCCAGAAATAGGGGTCATCCCAAATATAATGCTTAGCATTGCTCTTAATTTTATCAGTTTGAGCTTTAGATGCTAAGGGACGAAAAACAAAAGCAACCAAATAATTCATAATATTAGCAAACCAAGGTGTGGGGAAGGAATAAGAAATATTATACAGAATGTACAAATGGTCATCCGGAAAATCATCTCGAATGTGTGAGTCCTCAGATGCATGCTCAATCCTACTCAGGTGGTTAGCCACGAGGTTCTATGCACCACTCTGATCACGGATCTCCAAATCAAACTCTTGGAACCAAAGCATCCACCTGATCAATCTAGGCTTTGATTTAGCCTTCTTCAATAGGTACATTAGAGTTGCATGGTTAGTATAAATAATAGCACGAATACCAAGCAAATATGAACGAAATTTCTCAAGAGCAAAAACTATCGCTAATAGCTCATTCTCTGTGGTAGTGTAATTTGCTTGGGTAGCTAATGTATTAGTCCAGTCTTGAAAACATATGGAACATCCTCATCAGGATATTGAATGCACAAGCTTTCATAAGTGAAGTCAGGTGCAACCATCTCCCTAAGAGTCCTCTCACGAGGTGGAGATTGAGTCATGTTCTCAGTATAAAAATTAGCAGTTGAATGCTCAAAATCAGAATATTCAGAATCACCAACAACATAATGCTTAGAATGCTCAAAATGCATAGAATGATCAGGATGCACACTATGCCTAACTAATCTATGAAAGGTTCTATCTATTTCAGGATCAAAGGGTTGTAAATCACCTGGATGCCCCTAGTCATGCACTATATGCAACAAATCATGTATTTCTCAAACAAGCACCAAGGGTAAAAAGGGGGTAAAGCTAGGGGTAAAACTACAACTATACTCAAACGATATCCAAATGAGCTGAAAATATGTGAGCAATACCCTAAAATCATGAAAAGATAGCACACAAATTTTCTAACAAAAATTAAAAGTCTAACTATGAAAACTGCCTAAGAAAAGTTTAGAAAAATAGGACAATAATACTTAAAAAATAAAAAAAAACTTAGTAAACGACTGATTTCTTAAGCGCTGAGAACTGAAACCGATGCTAGCAGGTTGGGGCTGCATGGAAAATTTTTTTCTACCCCAAATGCATATATAATAATAGTCATTCTGATAACCGGAGCAAAAGTTATGTCCGTTTTGAGTTTTGCTAAAAACAAGTATTTATTACCTATACTTAACAGAAAATACTCATAACACTATAAAATAACCATAAATTGGAAGAGTTTGATACAATTTACACAAGTTTTATACACAAAAGTTAGTCGTATTCACCGACTAACAACTCCCCCAAATTTACAATTTTGTTTGTCCTCAAGCAAAAAGAGAACAATTCACTTGTCCTCAAGTGACAATGACATGCAGTGATTATGTACGAAGATGTATGCAACAAAAGTTACTAATTGCATGATAAGAGAATTGAGTAAAATGCCCTCATCATTTGTCTTTTACAAGGTATGCATTTATCCAAAGAGAAGAATAAAATGTAACCTAAACAATTATATGGAGCTAATCATAAGACAAATATTAAGGAAAGTAGCTTCAACCATAGTCTCAAGGCTACTGTTTCACTCAAGCAAAAGTGTTTAAGCTATTCATTAATAACAACTAGCAAGAGGTCCAATCTTTGAATTTCATCTCATGCCAGAAAGTCAGAAATGTATAAACAGAATCAGAAGGACTTTCTCAGGCTTGTAGTGAGGCTTGGCTATAAAAATTTATTGGTTTCTCTAGAATTCAAAGGTTTAGATTCTAAGAGAGCACAAATCCTAGACTTATCCCAATGGTCTTTTTAATACAATTGGCTTGCTCACTAGCTTTTCACTTTCATTTGCTTTTGACCTTGTTACATCAATACACTTTTCTTTTTTCTTCTCTTTTTTTTTAACTACAACTTATTTGTTGTGTGTGCTGATGCTTTATCTCTTTCTTTCCATTCCAATTAGTTCCACTCCCCCAAATTTGGGGTAAATTTGCCTTGAACCATATACTCTCCTAGAATCTAAGCAAGGTATCAGGAGAGGATTATTTAAGTTTAGGGTTCAAATTTTTGACAATATCATTCAGCTCCAAAAGAGTGCAAAGGATATAATTATCATTCAAGGTAAGCTTTTTGGTCAAAAGGCTTGTGTATGTACAATCATGGCCTTCATCATGTCCTCATGTATGCATTTCATTCTAAAATTCAGAGATTGATGCAAAGATTATTACTCACAGCTAGTCGTTCACTCAAAGTTTAAGTTCAAACTCTCACCGGTTTTGGTTCAAGCTTTTCTTTCTCAATCAATCTGTCTACCGACTAACAATTCTAAATGCAAGTTCACATTCTTGTTTTTTCTTTGTCTAACATACACACTTTCTCAAACTCATGAAAAGAAACACAAACTCCATCACAATCATGCATTCAATTTAAAATAAAGACATACACCCTGCTATCAACTAAATTGGTGAGGCGTTTATGGAAGTTACGCCTCTCCAATTCAGCCTTAAACTCGTCCAGCTCAGTATGGTATATTTCTACCTTCCTCTTAGGCAGTATATGTCTTCCTAGAGAATTATCTGTGTATCGGGTCCAAGCCTCAAAGGAGTGGAACCTCCTTGTATCATACTGAGTTGTGGGCCTTGTACCAATACTCTTTCTCTTTCAGGAAGCCATATGCAGACAAAGGAATCAAACATTTGATCAGGAATCAAGTTATTCAAATTTCAAAAACTAAAAAAGACACTGGCCGCTTAGCGAGACATGGTCCGCTTAGCTGGCCTTTGCAAAAAACCCACTACCGCTTAGCGAGATGACGGGCCGCTTAGCGGAAGTTGCAAAAATTTAGCTTCTGCAGAATTGGCTTAGCTGGACAGTGCTCGCTAAGCTGAACATCTGCCGCAAGGATATGCGCTAAGCTCCTTAAAGGCTACGCTTAACGGCACCAACTCTTCAAAAATTCCACTAAGTATTGGGAAATTAGCGAGCGAAGCTCACTTAGCTGAGTGGATGCTGCAACAAATCACGCTTGGCCCAGGAAAGCTCGGCTTAGCGTGCGACTATCAACAAAAAATTTGTCTAAGTTACCTGGGCTTAGCGATTCAGCCTCGCTTAGCCACAGGTAGTTCAGCAAGAGGATGAGTGTTCATCCTCAAAGGATGAACTCGCTTAGTGCGGTAAGCACGCTTAGCTAGTTCTTCAGAGAACACCTATATACACAATGAGTACTGATGAACTCGCTTAGCGTAGCATGCTCGCTTAGCGAGTTCATTGCATTTTCCGGAAATCGCAGAAAACGCAGTTAATTTTCTTGCACTTTTCAAGCCTCTATAAGGCATATCAAACATGCAATGTGTGCATCATATTCAATACCGTATACAAGCGTATATAGTCCTAATCTTAAATTAATTTTAACAAAACATAAAAACCCTAAAAATCTAAAACTACAGTTGAAGTCTTCTACCCTGAAGTTTAAACAAGAAAAAGAGAAAAAGAATCAAGGAACTTACTTGGATTGTTAATGCTTTGGGATTGGAAGTAGACAACACAAAGAGAAAGCACAGATGCAAAATGCGCAAATTTTTGGAGAGAGAGAGAGTGCAGAGAAGGAGTTTCGGAAATCTAGCAAGTGTGAGTATAACTGCTATTACACTCACTTAAGCAGTTTTCGACACTTTCGCTTAGCGGAATGCTGCGCTAAGCGAGCCAGAGAGACGTTTGGTTTCTCAACAATGCTCACTTAGTGGACCTAAACGCTTAGCTAACATTTCCAATTCAAAATCAGTTTTTTTTTTTTAACATAGGCTTGGCTTAGTGCAAGAATAAGACCGCTTAGCGAGGTTTGCAGATCCGAAAAGCTACAACTCTCGCTAAGCCAGGTTATGGCTGGCTTAGCTAAAATAATGCATCTTAAGTATAGAGGAGCATGCCCTTAGCTGATAAGGCCTCGCTTAGCACTCGCATTGCCGCAAGGAATTCAGCTTAGCTTCCATGACTGGCACTTAGCTTTATGAACCCCAGTTAAGGCCGTAAGGAATTGCACTTGGCGACACTGAGTCACGCTTAGCCAAGGATAAGGTGTCGCTTAGCCGAATTCAGATCGAATTCGATTAGGCTTAGCTTGGCCTTGGCTAGCTTAGCGGAATGAATCAGCCTCAGATGCAAGGGTTAGGCGTTAAGCACTTGAGACTCGCGGCTTAGCACATAACCAAAGATGTGCTTAGTGAAAGGACTATTTTTTTTTTCAGAAAAAATGTTTTCTAAGTTATTTTTCAGTCCTTTTTCCAAGAAATTGAAAACCTTATGTTAAACATTCAAAGATAGACTGATATACTCCTATGTACAGATTATACAGCAAGTTCCAAATGATTAAATGCATGAAAAACAAAGACAACAGAGATTAAAACTGGGTTGCCTCCCAGGAAGCACTTCTTTAACGTCATTAGCTTGACGCTTTTACCTCACTGGGTGATCTTATGTTTTGGTTCTTACTTTCAGAACCTCTTGACCTCCTTCCATTACCTGTAAGCAGACATTGTGTTCTGGAGCAGGCTTGTCTTCAACAAACAAATCGAAATCAATTTTCTAATCTTCAAAACCTAGCTCCAACTTCCTCTTCCCCATGAAGATATCCATTACCACAAAGTTTGCCAGGAAGATAAAATGTTTTACTCTTACTAACACATCTTCAATTACTCCATATGGCCTGGTAATGGAGTGGTCAGCTAATTGTAAAGTCATTCGAGTGGGCATTATTTCCAACTCTCCCAATCTTCTGCACATGGAAAGTGGCATCAAATTGATACTGGCTCCCAGGTCAATAAGAGCTTTTCCCACATTGACTTCTCCAATTGAACAAGGAATAGTTACACTCCCAGGATCTTTATGCTTGGGTGGAAGGATCTTTTGGATCACAACACTGCAGTTTCCTTCCACTATGATGTTTTCCTGATGAACATATTTATGCTTCCTTGTTAACATATCTTTTAAGAATTTAGAGTAGAGTGGCATCTGCTGCAAAGCTTCTCTGAAGGGCATGGTTATTTCTAGTTTCCTGAAAATGTCTAAAAATCTCGCAAGATGACGATCTTTTTCCTTCTTGGAAGGTACCACAGGATATGGTACTTCCACATCTTCATCCACAGCTTTTTCACTTCTACTCTTCTTTGCATTCCTATTATTTTTTTCTTCTTTTTCATTTTTTCCATTTTCTATTTCTTTTTCTACTTCTTTTTCTTTTTCTTGGTCCTTCAATTTTTTATTCTTGACCATTATTTGTTCCTCTTTTTCTTGATTACTTTCACCTCTCACCTCATTTTTCTTGCAATCATTACCTTTCTTGTCAGCAGTTTCCTTCTTATGCACAACACTATCCTCATCCTCAGCCTCCACAAACCTTTTACTCCTTGTCATCACATCTTTGCATTCCTCCTTGGGATTCTGCTCTGTATTTGCCACAAAATTGTTGGATGACTTGTTAGCTATCTGCTTGGCCAGTTGTCTCACCTGGACCTCAAGGTTCTTTAGTGTTAACTCAGTGCTTTTATGGTTTGACATTGTTACCTGCATAAACCGAGTCAAGGTCTCTTCCAGCTTAGTAGTCCTCTAGAATATGTTAGGTCCTTGTTGGATTGGCCTATTTGAAGGCCCACTCTGGTCTTTGTTGAATTGGTTACCAGGGTGTGTCCTCCACTGTCCTTGTTGATTATAGGGACCCAGCTGGAAGCCTAAAAATCCTCCTTGAGTATACCCTTGTCGCTTTTGATTTCCCATATAATGAATTTCTTTAGTGTTTTCTTCAGTGGGAATACATTGGCCTGTTTCATGAGCCTCACCATAGATGGTACAACCTGTAACTTGCAAAATAGAAGAATGCGTAGGTTGACCCATAGACAACTTAGTTGGCAACTTACCGAGTGTTTCTATTAAAATCTCAAGTTGCGTACAAAGCAACTTTTTCTGTGCCAATAAAATGTCATGTGATGATAGCTCTATCAAGCTTTTCTTTGTGGGTTGATGGGTTTTGTCTCGTAGAATGGCATGATCACTAGTTGACATGTTCTCAATTAGCTCAATTGCTTCTTCCGGGGTCTTCAGTTTAATCTTTCCCCCGATAGAAGCTTCTAACAGTTGCTTAGTTTGTGGTCTCAGTCCATCTATAAACATATTCAATTTGATTGGTTTGAAAAACTCATGAGTGGGAGTTCTTCTCAACAAGCCTCTGAACCTCTCCAATGCTTCACTCAGAGATTCATCAGGAAATTGATGAAATGAAGAGATTATAGCTTTCCCTTCCAGAGTCTTAAAACTCTGGGAAGTATTTCTTAAGGAACTTTTCAACAACTTTTTCCCAGGTTTTCAGACTGTTACCCTTGAATGAGTGGAGCCACCTATTGGCTTCTTCTACCAATGAGAATGAGAAAAGGCTGAGCCTAATGGCTTCGTTTGGTACACTAGAAATCTTAACAGTGTTGCATATTTCAATGAATGTTGCCAAGTGTGCATAGGGGTCTTCATTAGGTAATCCTTGAAATAAGTTCCCCTGTATTAAATGAATTAAGGAATGTGGGTAGTTGATGTTGTTAGCTTGCACTTCAGGACGTGCAATGCTGGTGAAAAATTGTGGTACTGAACTACTTGAGTAATCCTTTGGTCATGTTCTTTTGCCATAGTAATGACTTCAAGTAATTGAGTGGCAGATTCCCTTGATGATGGTGAATCAGGTGATAATAAGTCAGAGAAATGAGTCTCTTGCTCTAGAATAGATGCAACTGTTCTGTCTTGTAGAAGTTTCCTTCTCCTCTCGGCTCTGTTCCTTCGCAATGTAGCCTCAATTTCTAAGTCCAGAGGAACTAAATTTCCTGTGGGAGATCTATGCATATACAATACTAATAGAACAACGGTTATCCAGTTTAACTAGAAAAGACAAATAGGAATTAAGAAAAAATATTCACAAAAACAATCAAAGAATAACAAATAAAGAATAAACACCTATAGACGACCTAAATTCCCAAACAAAAAGAAGTTCCTCGGAAACGGCGCCAAAAACTTGTTCGACTTCCAGCAAGTGCACCAGATCGCACAAGTAGTATAAAACGGTAAGAACCGAGTATCAAACTCTCGGGGAACTTGTGTTATTTGGTAAGCTATTTCAGCAAATAAGTGTCTGGTGTGTAAAGATAAGTGTGAATATGAACAGGTGTATAAACTATCTGTGCAAAAAGAAAGAAAATCACGCGAGAGAAATGATGTGTAAAAACAAGTAGAAACACGTTGGTCTTCCTAATAGGTGCCTGATGTTGAAAAGATATTCTCTATCTAACAATGCTCATGTGTTCTTTTGGTGTCTCTTGAGATACTAAAACCCGATTCCTCATGATAGTTTATCCTGATTCTGATCAAGCATTGTCCGCAGATTCCTCTTGTAGGACTAAACTTAACCAGGACCGCATTAAGACACACATACGCAACTAACTTATCGCACCCCGATTCCTCGTGATAGTACAACAACTTAGCCCTGCACTACCAAGGACTTTAGAGTCAGACTAGTTTCCATTGTTGAATGACCCTAAAAAAGCATGCATCTACGTGATCAAGGTAAAGGCATACTGGAGTGAAAAGTAGATAGCACAGAGAACACACAAAACATCATTAAATATATAGAAATATATTTACATCAGGTACCTAAAGGGAAGATCCAACAGAGGATTTAGCTTTCCATACCAGGAAGCCTTCTGTCATACCCTAATTTTGTCCAGGGACCATCCGTTTGTTGGGATGCGATCCTCGTTTGACCACTTCGAGGTACTTGGCACCCATCGTTAGGCAATCCGTGAAGTTCCGTAACATGTCGGAAGTCAAAAGGAAGCATTGTTGCGCAATCTGTGAGGTTCCGTAACATGCCGGAAGTAAAAAGGAAGCATTGTTGCACAATTTGTGAAGTTCCATAACATTCCGGAAGCCAAAAAAGGGATGATTACGTAATCCGTAAGGTTCCGTGACATTACGGAAAGAAAACGAGTATCGTTGCGAAATTCGTAAAGTTTCATAACGTTACGAAAAAAGAATCAGCAAAAAAGGAGGGCAGGGGGTGTATTTAGTAAACAGGGGGTGCAAATAGCAACTAGGCCCACTTGGGCCTTCCAGGAGGGAAGGGGAAGGAGGGAAGAACAAAAATGTTCAACCCTCCTAGTATCTGAGAATCACTTAAAATTAGTGAGAAAAATTGTTTCTGTGAAGAAAATCCAAGCCGAGGCGCTTCCGTAACGCTTCCGAGACATTTCCGTGGGCGATTTCGCGAAGATTTTCCACCGTTCTTCATCGTTCTTCGTCGTTCTTCGGTCTTCAACCGGTAAGTTCCTGAAATCAAACTTTTCAATTCATTCTATATACCCTTAGTGGTCCCCACTTATTTTGCGTGCTTTTATTTTCATTTCATTTACTTTTCGTACCCCCTTTTGACATGCTTTAGTCATTTATTTAAATCATTTTCTCGCCTAATCAAAAATAAAATAAATTTCCACCGATCATTCGTATTGTAACATCTTTTCATTTCTGTTAAAATGAAATCCGACCGTTCGGTCATGTCGTAACCATGTTTAAAACCAAAAAGTGGCAAAATAATAATGTAATAATCAAAAAAATATCTTTTAGTAAAATAATAAAAAAAATCAATCAGACGTTTTTCTTTGGGATTTTTCTTTCTTAATCGAATTGACTAATAACCAAAGTGAAACTAAGGCTAAAAAATCAATTCATAAATCAAACGCCTTAAAATGGTCTTTTCCGCTTTTATTGGTTAAACGTAGATTTCTAAAAAAGCCTAAAATCAACACGTAGCTTTATTACCTCTTTTCAAAAAATAACAAGAGATCATTAATGGTCCAATGCCTTAATGTTTTATCTCCTTTCAAAAGAAACGAAAGATTGTTTAATGGTCCAACGCCTTAAATGACCTTTCATTCAATAAAAACATATTTTGCAAAAAAAAGGATAAAAACAATTTAACCAACATTTGGTTCTCAAAGAACTATGTAGGTCTGATTTCCTTATCACAATTGAGGTTACGTAGGAGCGAGGGAAACACCCTTGTCGACCACAAAAAGATAAAAAATATATAAAACGCATAAAAAGACATAGGAACGTGAAAAAGGGGAAGATAACACGAATTGAAGTCATGTTTGCACATTTGATTAAAGGCTTCCGTCCCTTATGACGGACGTGTGGGGTGCTAATACCTTCCCCGTACGTAAATACAACTCCCGAACCTTTCACTTAAAGTTCGTAGACCATGTCTTTTTCCGGTTTTTTCGACGTTTTCCTCAAATAAACGTTGGTGGCGACTCCGCGCGTATTCTTTTCTTGGAAGACGCACCCATGAGTCTCGGGTCGCCCTCCCGCCGAAGGGTAGGTTGCAACATTTGGTGACTCCACTGGGGACCCTTGTTAGAGAGTTAGGCCAATCAATCAGTTTGCTCTCCTACTATGACTTCCCTTTTGTTCTTTTTTTCTGTCTTTTTTCCTTATGTTCTTGTAAACTCTTTTGATGCTTTTAGTGTGTTTTAAAATGTATGCATGAGGTAAATATTTATTCATTTGATGCACACAAACACCAACACTATTTGCACACACGGTGAGTTGAAAAGGGGCCCTATACCCGGGTCTATGGGAACATAAGGAGTGGAGGTGAATCTGTGGCCATGCTAGGCCTCCGACTTGCTTGATTACAGTGAACCCTCATCTAGAGTTTTTTTCTTTGATAACATATTGTTGCTAGTAGTCCCTACTGCTGCAATATGTTCTTCGAAGGGGATGATACCTCTAGAGACCATCAAGAGAGATATGACCACCTTGGGATTTATCACTAAAAAGCCCTTTTAGCTCCCTCCCATGTAGGTCCCTAAAATAGGGGCACATAGCAAGCACGCTGCGTGCCATTTTTTTTTCACACTGTCATGCATGTAGTCAAAAGTCGTGTACCCCTTTGATTATATTTGTTTGTGAATATTGTCGTACTATGTACATCCCCGTGTTGTGCCTTTCACATATGCATCATGCACGGGTTTCGTCTTGATCCCCTCTCTTTGGCAAACCAACGGAGGGTCCGTGTGACCTTCTTAGATACATACGTCGGGCATCGTGCTACCGCGAGACGTTGTATCTGAAAAGGAGACAATTTCCCGGGCTCCCGTACTCATAGTTACATCTGTGTCATATGCATTTCTTCATGCATTCATCCATTCCACCCATGATAGATGTTGGAGTTTTGATTCGCACTTGGTTTTTGTTTCACTTTAGTAAGCATGGGAACAAATCAAACTGGGAAAAGGTTTTATCAAGTCAAGATTAAGGGCCTAGATATCACCAGCATTAAGGAGTTGGGGCGGTTGATGGGACCTCTCCAAATGCAAGCCTTCCGCAAGGCGTACAGAAAGATCTTAGATTTGACCATAGAAGAGATATCCACAGAAGCCATTGTATCACTCACCCAATACTATGACCAGCCCTTGAGATGCTTCACGTTTGGAGACTTCCAATTAGTACCGACTTTTGAAGAATTTGAGGAGATTCTAGCATGTCCTCTTGGGGGAAGGAAACCGTATCTTTTCTCCGGGTTTCTTCCCTCCTTGAGCAAGATTGCAGTTGTGGTCAGGGATTCGGCGAGAGGATTGGATTGCGTAAAGCAAACTCGAAATGGCATAGTGGGCCTACCATGGAAGTACTTAGAAGACAAGGCGAGGGATATGGCGAATCAAGAGGAGTGGGTCCCGTTTATGGACATATTAGCATTGCTAATCTTTGGGGTTTCCCTCTTTCCAAACATGGATGGTTTGGTGGACCTCGCTGCAATTGATGCTTTCCTTGCATATCACCATATCAAAGAGAGCCCGGTGGTAGCTATCTTGGCGGACTTTTTTGACACATTTGACCGAAGGTGCGAAAAAAGTAGCGCACGGATCATCTATTGTTTACCCGCTCTTTGTGTATGGTTAGTTTCGCACCTATTCCAACAAGACATAAGGCATCCGTATTCGCTCTGAAGCCATCGCTCGTGTGTCAAAAAGATGAGAGTAGATTGGGACCAACACTTGGCTAGGATAGGAGGCAGAACAATCAACTGGTTTCCATGATAGAAGGAAGGAAAGGAGGGAGTTCTCTTCTCATGTGGGGACTACCCAAACATCCCGTTGATAGGAACGAGGGGTTGCATTAACTACAATGGTGCACTTGCTATAAGACAAATAGGGTACCCCATGAGGGGAGCACCGAAGGAAGAAAGCCTCTCTCCTTTCCTTGTGAGATATTTCGGCGCGCAAAGTTTCAAGATTATACAAAGAGTCCATAAGGCGTGGGAAAACCCGTTAAGGAAAGATAAAGAACTTAGGGGCATTCGTAATGGCATCATTGGTGGTTATCATGAATGGCTGAAAGTTCGTACATGAGGGTTAGATTGGCTCCCCAAGTTAAAGATTATCAATGAAGAGAACTTCGAAGCTCCGGAAGAGGATGAAGAAGTCCGAGCTCTAAAAACCGAACTAGGAAAAGTGAGACTTGCCAAAGAAAAATTCAAGTTGGTCGCTACAGACATCCAGAAAGAGTGTGCCGGGTTACGAGAAGAAAATGCAGCTACCGCAAGAGCCCTTGAACAAGAAACCAAGAGGGCTCACAAGGAAGAGCATGGCCGTGACAAATTTCGTGGAGCTTTGTGGGGCAGCAACAGTGAGCTCAAGCTTCGAAGGGAAGAGAGAGACCAATCACGAGCACATAGCATGGTCTTGAAAGAGGAGTTAGCCACTTGCTCAAGGTCCAAAAGAAACTTGTTTCAGCGTTTATGCGAGACAGATACCAACATGTTAGCCATCGTCAGCAAGTACCAAGAAGAACTAAATCTAGCCACGGCCCACGAGCATAAAGTGGCGGACGAGTATGCCCAAGTGTACGCGAAAAAGGAGGCTAGAGGAAGGGTGATCGACTCATTACATCAAGAGGCAATAATATGGATGGATCGATTTGCTCTTACCTTGAACGGGAGTCAAGAACTTCCTCGATTGCTAGCCAAGGCCAAAGCGATGGCGGACACCTACTCCGCCCCCAAGGAGATCCATGGACTTCTCGGCTATTGTCAGCATATGATGGGTGATCAAGAGGAGACACATGAACAGATGAAAGCCGACATGTCGGCTTTGAAAGAGCAAATGGCTTCCATAATGGAGGCCATGTTAGCAATGAGACAACTCATGGAGAAAAACATGGCCACCGCTGCCGCTGTTAGTTCGGCTGCCGAAGTAGACCCAACTCTCCTAGCTACCGCGCACCATCCTCCCCCAAACGCGGTAGGACGAGAAGGGAGCACACTAGGGCACAACAGCAACCCCCATTTAGGATACAACCGGGTGGCTTACCCTTATGGATTACCTCCTAATTACACACCGCCAGTCATGCATGATGACGCGGGTCATGTCTCTTCCCCCATCCTTGAAGGGGAGCCTCCTCGACAGCCCGACGAGGTCCACGAAGATCATCGAGAGTATGCCCAAGGGGATGTCGATTTCTACCCCCTAATCCTCGTCGAGGGGCCGACACCCAACACATTGCCTCAGCACAACCTCACAGCACAACCAATATTCTTGTCCACAGAAGGACCACCCCCAGTGGTGGAAGAAAGATGGAAACTCGATCTCATCGAGGAGAGATTGAGAGCTGTTGAAGGCTTTGGTGACTATCTCCCCAAAATTCAAGGTACCTAATTTCGACAAGTACAAAGGGATGAATTGTCCTAAGAACCATCTCAAGATGTATTGTCGCAAGATGGGGGTGCATTCTAAGATTGAAAAGTTGTTAATGCACTTTTTCCAAGATAGCTTGGCTGGAGCCGCGGTTATTTGGTACACTAATCTGGAAGCTTCCCACATCCGTACTTGGAAGGATCTAATTACTGCCTTCCTTAGGCAATATCAGTACAATTCCGATATGGCTCCCGATCGCACTCAGCTGCAGAACATGGTTAAGAAGGAAAGTGAGGCCTTTAAAGAGTATGCTCAGTAGTGGAGAGACCTGGCAGCACAAGTGGCCCCTCCCATGGTCGAAAGGGAGATGATTACCATGATGGTAGACACCTTGCCAGTGTTTTACTATAAGAAGTTGGTAGGCTACATGCCTTCCAGCTTTGCGGACTTGGTATTCGCCGGGGAAAGAATTGAAGTAGGGTTGAAGAGAGGGAAGTTCGATTACGTCCCCTCCACAAGTACCAATGCTAGGAGAATCGGAGCAACTAGGGCAAAAAGGAAGGAAGGAGATACCTATGCCGTCACTTCAGCGCCCACATGGGTAAAGCCCCCGCAGACCTCTCATGGTACCCATCAGTACGCGCAACATCATCCGAGCTTCTCAACTCGCATCGGGAACTCCTCCAATTCAGCACTCGTACAGCCTAGAGTGCCCGCCCCCATCCAAAGGGAGGCCCCCCAAGCTTCGGCTCCAACCACGACTCGCCCGACCGGCAATGCCCACTTTGGTGCCGGTTCCAACGCGATGAGGAACTTTCCCCCGAGGCCAATTCCAGAATTCACCCTGATCCCAATGATGTACGAAGACCTCTTGTTGTCCCTCATCGCCAACCAGATGGCCGTAATATCTCCCAGGAAGATCTACCAACATCCTTTCCCAAAGTGGTATGACCCCGACACAACTTGCACGTACCATGGGAAAATCCCGGGCCATTCCACCGAAAAATGCCTGGCCCTTAAATACAAGGTCCAACATTTGATAGACCCCGGATGGCTGACGTTTAAAGAGGATCAGCCAAACATGAAAACAAACCCGCTCGCCAATCATGGAGGGGGAGCAGTTAATGCCGTCAAGTCGGGTAGGCCGCGCAGGTCTAAGCCTTTAAAGGATGTGATGACCCCCAGGAGGTTTATCTACGAGGCCCTACAAAAGGGGGGCGCAATTCCCCATGGTGGGCATGAAGAGGATTCTGGTTTGTTGCATCCTGGCGAGCTACATAACATGGAAGCATGTTTAGCAGTAGAGGACCTTTTGCAACAGATGATAGATCAAGGCCGACTGGAAGTCGGCGATAAGGGAAGGGAAGAGTAGCATATATGTATGTAGTCCATAGATGAAAGAAGTTTTGGAAGGCCTAAACCTTTGGTGATATATTTCACCAAGGATGCATCTCCACAAAATCCTCGATACCCCTCGGTACTTAAACCTGTTCCTTTCCCATACCAAAACAGCCACGCAGTCCCGTGGAGGTATGCACCTCCAAGTGAAAGGAAAGAACAGGCCACCGACATCAGCTCGTTGTCAGCCACGGTGACCCATATCACGGGGCTGAGCGGCGTGACCCGCAGCGGTCACGTGTTTGCACCCCCCCGACCTGCTGACTCAACCCACAAACGTTAAGGGGAAGGCAAAGGTGGTGGAAGAACAAAATGACAAAATGACCCTCACTCCGAACGAGGATATTCCAGTGAAAGGTCTTTCGGAGAAAAGGGATGGTTGTGGCAAGAAGGAAGTGTCGCTAGAGGAAGCAAGTGAGTTTCTCCGCATTATTCAGCAAAGCGAGTTCAAGGTCATTGAGCAGCTCAACAAAACCCCAGCCAGGGTCTCTCTTTTGGAACTACTCATGAGCTCTGAGCCTCATCGGGCTTTGCTAGTAAAGGTCTTCCACGAAGCTCATGTGGCCCAAGATATCTCTGTAGAAGGCTTTGGGGGACTCATCAATAATATCACCTCCAACAATTATCTCGCCTTCGTTGAAGAAGAAATCTCTGTCGAGGGGAGAGGGCATAACAGGGCTTTGCATGTATCAGTCAAATGCATGGACCACGTCGTGGCCAAGGTGCTCATCGATAATGGTTCCAATTTAAACGTAATGCCGAAAAGCACGTTGGAGAAATTACCGTTTCATGCTTCCCATCTAAAGCCAAGTTCCATGGTGGTCCATGCCTTCGACGGCACCCGCCGAGAGGTTAGGGGAGAGATCGACCTCCCTGTACAGATAGGCCCCCATACCTGTCAGGTTACCTTTCAAATAATGGATATTAACCCTGCTTACAGCTGCCTTTTGGGACGCCCGTGGATCCACTCGGTGGGAGTCATTCCCTCTACACTCCACAAAATATTGAAATTCGTAGTAGAGGAGCATTTGGTTATCGTATCGGGCGAGGAAGACATCTTGGTGAGTTGCCCGTCCTCTATGTCATATGTGGAAGCCACGGAGGAGTCATTAGAAACAGCCTTCCAATCTTTTGAGGTGGTAAGCATTGCCTCCGTAGATTCCTTCTCTAGGCAACCTTGTCTGTCCGATACGGCAGTAATGGTGGCCCGGGTGATGTTGGGGAATGGTTACGAGCCCGGAATGGGTTTAGGCATGGACAACGGTGGCAGAACCAGCCTAATAAGTGCTAGAGGAAACCGTGGGAAGTTTGGGTTAGGCTATAAACCCACACAAGCGGACATAAGGAAAAGCATTGCAGGAAGGAAGAGCGGAGGTCAAGCCTCGTGATTGGGATGAGAAGTCGAAGGGGGCCTGCCCTGCCACATCAATAGGAGCTTTATAAGCGCGGGTCTAGGACACAAAGGCCAAGTCGTTGCGATATGCGAAGATGATTCTCCGAGGGGGTCAAATTTGGTACGACCATGCCCTCCTGGTTTCCAACTAGGAAATTGGCGAGTGGAGGAGTGCTCGGACATTTACGCGACAAGCATAATGTAACCCTTTGTGGCTTTTAAACTCTACGGTTGGGCCTAGGCTTTAGAGTTTCCTTTTGTTAAGGCTTTATGTCTTTTGTTCCTGAATTTATAATACAAAGATCTTTCTTCATCTGTTCCTACGTCTCTACCCATTCTCATCCATTTGCATGTTTATTTCTTTACGTTTGAAACGCCAAATCCGACGATGAGTCCCTCGAAGCTACTAATACCTGGGACCCGACCATCAATTTCGAGCAAGAGAAGGATTAGACGAGGGATGAAGAAAACGAAGGTGTGGGACTTCCCCCGGAGTTGGAGAAGATAGTTGCCCATGAGGACCAAGAAGTGGGGCCTCATCAAGAAGAGACGGAAATAGTGGAGTTAGGAACCAGCAATGGGAAAAAGGAAGTAAAGATAGGCATGGGTATGACCGCCCCCATCCGTGAAGAATTGATAGCCCTGCTAAAAGACTACCAAGACATCTTTGCTTGGTCGTACCAAGATATGCCCAGTTTGAGTTCTGATATCGTACAACACAGATTACCTCTAAATCTTGAGTGTTCCCCGGTAAAACAAAAACTGAGGATGAAGCCCGAGACATCCTTGAAGATAAAAGAAGAGGTAAAAAAACAATTTGACGATGGTTTTTTGGCTGTCGCTCGATACCCAGAATGGGTTGTCAACATTGTACCAGTCCCTAAGAAGGATGGGAAAGTGCGAATGTGTGTGGATTATCGGGACCAAAATCGAGCCAGTCCTAAAGACAATTTTCCTCTGCCGCACATTGATATCCTCGTGGATAATACGGCCAATTTCGCTTTGTTTTCCTTCATGGATGGGTTCTCCGGTTACAATCAGATAAAAATGGCGCCGGAGGATATGGAAAAGACTACCTTCGTCACCCTGTGGGGAACGTTCTGTTATAAGGTGATGTGCTTTGGACTCAAGAACGCCGGGGCAACTTATCAACGGGCTATGATGGCTTTGTTCCATGATATGATGCACCGAGAAATCGAAGTCTATGTGGACGACATAATTACCAAGTCTAAGACCGAGGAGGAACACCTTGTCCACCTGCGGAAGTTGTTCGAAAGGCTTAGGAAGTATCAATTGAGGTTAAACCCCGCTAAGTGCACTTTCGGGGTCAAATCAGGGAAATTGCTAGGTTTCATCGTGAGCCAGAAAGGGATAGAGGTGGACCCCAAAAAGGTGAAGGCCATCCTTGAGATTCCGGAACCCCGTACCGAGAGGCAGGTCCGAGGTTTCCTGGGACGTTTGAATTATATTGCCAGATTCATATCACAGCTCACCGCTATTTATGAGCCATTGTTCAAACTCTTACGCAAAAACCAATCTGTCCGCTGGAACGAGGATTGTCAAGAGGCGTTTGGAAGGATCAAGCAGTGTCTCATGAACCCTCCTGTGCTTATGCCGCCGGTACCCGGAAGGCCTCTCATCTTGTATATGACGATTTTGGACGAGTCGATGGGATGTTTGCTGGGGCAACATGACGAGTCCGGGAAGAGAGAGCGCATTGTCTACTACTTGAGTAAGAAGTTCACGGCCTGCGAAATGAATTACTCCCTGCTCGAAAGAACGTGTTGTGCTTTAGTCTGGGCATCCCACCGTCTAAGACAATACATGCTGAGCCATACCACCTAGTTGATATCCAAGATGGACCCAGTTAAGTACATCTTTGAGAAGCCTGCTCTCACAGGACGGATCGCCCAGTGGCAAGTTTTGCTATCCGAGTTTGATATAGTTTATGTCACCCAAAAGGCGATAAAAGGAAGCGCCTTGGCAGATTATTTGGCTCAGCAGCCTCTCAACGACTATCAGCCCATGCATCCCGAATTCCCGGATGAGGACATCATGGCCTTGTTTGAGGAAAAACTAGACGAGGACCGGGACAAGTGGACCGTGTGGTTTGATGGAGCGTCAAACGTTCTAGGCCATGGCATTGGACCAGTATTGGTCTCTCTAGACAATCAATGTATACCTTTCATAGCCAGGCTAGGGTTTAACTAAACTAACAATATGGCTGAGTATGAAGCGTGTGCCCTGGCCGTCCAGGCGGCAATTGACTATAATGTCAAACTGCTCAAAGTGTACGGGGACTCAGCACTGGTGATTCACCAGCTGAGAGGGGAATGGGAAACTAGAGACCCCAAGCTGATACCCTACCAAGCCTATATCAAGGAGTTGGCTGATTCCTTTGATGAGATCTCCTTCCATCACGTTCCCCGGGAGGAAAATCAAATGGCGGATGCGCTTGCTACTTTGGCGTCCATGTTCCAGCTAACACCGCACGGGGACCTACCATACATTGAGTTCTGGTGTCGTGGCAGACCCGCGCATTGTTGTTAGGTGGAAGAGGAACGGGACAGTAAGCCTTGGTATTTCGATATCAAGCGATTCGTGGAAAGCAAAGAGTACCCACCGGGGGCTTCCGACAATGACAAAAGGACATTGAGGAGATTGGCGGCCGGTTTCTTCATGAGCGGGAGCATACTATATAAGAGAAACCATGACATGACCCTCCTGTGATGTGTGGATGCCAAAGAGGCGAACCACATGATCGAGGAAGTCCACGAGGGTTCGTTTGGAACGCACGCCAATGGGCATGCTATGGCCAGGAAGATCCTGAGAGCAGGTTATTACTGGCTCACCATGGAAAGTGATTGCTGCACCCGTGTAAGGAAATGCCATAAATGTCAAGCGTTCGCAAACAATGTCAATGCCCTGCCACATCCTCTGAATGTCATGTCCGCCCCTTGGCCTTTTTCCATGTGGGGGATAGACGTCATAGGGGCCATCGAACCCAAGGCTTCAAACGGTCATCGCTTCATTCTTGTGGCAATAGATTATTTCACCAAATGGGTCGAAGCGGCTTCATACACCAATGTCACGAGGAGTGTGGTGGTTAGATTCATAAAGAGGGAGCTGATTTGTCGATACGGACTCCCTAGGAAGATCATTACTGACAATGGCACCAATCTGAATAACAAAATGATGCAGGAAATGTGCGTGGATTTCAAAATCCAGCATCACAATTCCACGTCCTACCGACCAAAGATGAACGAAGCCGTGGAAGCAGCCAATAAGAATATTAAGAAAATTATTCAGAAGATGACAGTGTCGTACAAAGATTGGCATGAGATGTTGCCTTTTCCCCTGCATGGATACCGAACTTCGGTACGAACATCTACTGGGGCAACACTGCACTCTTTGGTTTATGGAATGGAAGCGGTAGTCTCGTTTGAGATAGAGGTCCCTTCCCAGAGGATACTAGCAGAATCAGGCTTAGAAGAATCAGAATGGGCTCAAACACGCTACGACCAACTCAACCTTATTGAAGGTAAGCTCTTGACGGCCATGAGCCATGGGCGCCTGTATCAACAAAGAATGAGGAACGCGTTCGACAAGAAGGTGCGCTTGCGCAAGTTCCATGAAGGGGACCTTGTGCTGAAAAAGATGTCCCACGCTGTTAAAGATAATCGAGGGAAGTGGGCCCCAAACTACGAAGGGCCTTTCGTTGTGATAAGGGATTTTTTCGGAGGGGCCCTAGTGCTCACCAACATGGATGGCGAGGAGCTACCTTCACCCATGAACTCCGATGTTGTCAAGCGATATTACGCTTAGGATCTGGGGCAATTGAGGATATCGCTGCATGTTATTTTATTTTTGTGTGTTCTTCTTGGTTTCCCCCAGGGATTCCTGTCCGCTGTAATTTTCTCGTCACAGTCTTTTAAAAGAGGAGAACATGAGATTGAGGCTTCAGTCCTCACTTTGTGCTTTAAACCATGTGCAGTTTGTGATAACCTGAGCCTTTTCACTCAATTCATGGGATGCCCCAAACGCTTAATTAAAATTGAACCTGACCAGCTTTCACTAAAAAGATTGTTGCATTTGAAAAAAATTCATGCATATGCATACACATGCATATTTTGTTACCTTATGACAGGAGCAGAATCATCTTAGGCAGTGGTCAAATGTCGGGACGAGGCTAAAGGCAGAAACTGATCAAGGTAAAACGATAAAGCGGCCACAGTTTTGCTGCACGATGTTGTTTCCTACTTTTAGGTACTTAGGGACGGACACAAGTAGAGGCTAGGGTCACGACCGATAGATTGTCGTCCCTTGCCCAGCTCTGGACAAACGGAAAGCGCCGCTGGGAGGCAGCCTAGTATCCTTTAAATTCCCAGTAGTTATTACTGTTGTGTCTTTAAGGTAAATATTGGATGCCTAATCTACCCTGAGGGGGTTTGAGTAAGCAAACGCCGACCCGTAGAGAGTCATACTTATGTCTTCTCTAAAAAAAATGTAGGTTAGCTCGCCTGGGCGAGCACCCCCTGCACGAAAATGGTTAAAAGGGGGAAGGGGGAAGTTTTCTTCACCAAAAACTCTCCCCCCTCATTCAAAAAATGAAGGCTCACGGGATTCCTTGGTTTTCCAGCCTTAGGTCACCATTTTTCCGTGTTTTTTATTCCATTTTGCGCTATTATTCATTTCCAACAGGTAAGTACCTCATTCTTGGTCTCTCTAGCTTTTCATTGATGTATTTTGGTGCTCTAAGTTGCATGTATATGCTCAAAAACGTGAGGGATTTATCCTTGAATTGTTGCTTGTTTTTGTTGAGTTGGAGGGTTGTAGGCAGTGGCCTTAGGCCTAAGTTGTATTCTGAAAAGATTGGGCATGCCATATTGCCCTCATTCCTTTGTTATTGATGCCTAAACGTGCGCCCACCAAGTGCTCGGTGAAATGCCTCAATGACATTTGGGCATGGTTTTGTGAACTTTGGATTGTGGGGCTGTTTTATGTGTATAGGGACAGCATGTAGAGGTTAAAATGAGTGCCCAAATTAAGGACTTAGACCTAGGAATCCAAGCCTTTGGTTTTGAGTGCAAGAAAGCATAAAAATGAAGGCGTTGTGATAGGGATTTCCCTTTTGGCCAGCGGCTGATTTTTGGGGCTGCACCATGATGTTTGCCTAGTTTGTGTAAAGATGTTATTCACCATGTACATGTATATATAGAATAGGTATCTAGAGACAAATACCCTTCAAATAAAACGTGTATATGTTGAATAGGTGGTCATGCGCTTTATAAATGTACACATGTTTGAATGTGGCACGAGAATGCATCTCAAAATGAATATATGATGTGGAATTGCCTTCCAAGTGTAGATAGATGGCATGAAAATTCCTTTTCAAATAAATGCAAGTGTGTGCATGACATGAGATTGGCTCTCCAATGTGCATATATGTATAAATAAATGTGAATGAAACAACAAAAAATTTGTATGTTAATAAAATACTTCAAATGTGCGTATGTAATTTTTGGTATCAAAATACTTTGAATATGGACATGTGTAATTTTGGCACAATACCTTAAACATGCATATATGAATTCTTTTCAAAAGAATATGTGTGGTAGCTAGAATGTTTTTGTATATTAATATAAATAGCAGGATATTTTGTCGTATGCACGTTCATAAATGTTCTTCTTTAAGGAAATGTGTGCACAAGTTTGTTCTAAATCGAAAAGATTAGCATGCCGTTTTTGCTTTAAAATAGCATTTCCTTGTAAATTAACTTTCCAAATGTTTGTCCTCGCAGGAAATGGCCCCGAAAAAGATTTTCGCGAAGAGATCTAGGAGGGACGCCACGGCTGAAGGGACCAGTGCCGCCCTCGAGTTTGATAGCCACCGTTTCAGGAGCGCCAAGCACCAGCAGCGCTTCAAGGCCATCAAAGGATGGTCGTTCCACAGAGAGAGACTCGTCCAACTCAGGGACGATGAGTACACGAATTTTCAGGAATAGATAGCTCGCCGACATTGGACGTCGCTGGTGACTCCCATGGCTAAGTTTGACCCTGAGATAGTCCTGGAGTTTTATGCTAATGCTTGGCCCACAGAAGAGGGAGTGCGAGACATGCGATCATGGGTGAGGGGTCAGTGGATTCCCTTTGACGCAGATGCCCTCAGCCAGTTCCTGGGTGACCTGCTAGTGTTGGAGGAAGGCTAGGAGTGCAAGTTCAGTCAGAGGAGGAACAGGGCCGATGGGTTCGACGAGG
The DNA here is from genome assembly GCF_004193775.1 of Glycine soja. NCBI lineage: Eukaryota > Viridiplantae > Streptophyta > Magnoliopsida > Fabales > Fabaceae > Glycine > Glycine soja. The sequence goes on along the minus strand of NC_041002.1, from coordinate 19,484,784 downwards.
AGGCCATTGCCCAGTTGTTATGCACCCCGGGGTAGGATTTCGCCCAGACCGCTTTAGGGAGGCGGGTGCGGATCATGCGCACCAGCATGACCACCTTGACCCAGATATGGATGACATTGCTACTCAACAATGTCTTGCCTAGTGATCATAACTCTGATCTCGCTCTGCCGAAGTGTCAGCTGGTGTATGCCATCCTGACACAGATGAACGTCCACGTGGCTCAGTTGATTGCTGACGCCATCTATTTATTTGCAGGTATGCCACCCACCAGGCACCCTCTAGACCCGGATAAGTCTAACAGGGCCCTGGGGTTTCCGGCATTGATCACGGCCCTCTGCTAGTCATTCGGGGTTTCCGTCACCCCTAGTAAGGTGATCCGACCGCCGATCACCTGGGCCTTCATTGAGAAGTATTGCACGCCTAGGCGGGTGCAGGGTGATGCACCTCAGGCTGCAGACGCACCGCTACCACCTCATCAGGCTGACCCTGCTGGGTCACTAGGCATGGAGCGTTATCTACAGCACTTGGTTCGCCAGCAGGCGGCTAACCACCGGGGGCAGGTGCAGATACATGAGTGTCTCTACCAGCTCAGCCTCAGTCAGCAGGGGTAGGGTTTCGCTCCTTTTGCATGCCCTACTCCAGAGCAGTTTAGGGCTGAGGTTGCATGGCCCGAAGATTGGCCCGAGGCCCAGGCAAGGGAGGCGCCTGCAGGATCTCCCGGCGATGCAGAGGAGGCCCGTATGGATTAGGAGATGACGAACTTGCTCGGTTTCTTGGGAGGAAGCGGAGCCACGTGACCGAGGTCACCGCACCTTTTTTATTAACATTACTATTTTTTGTTAATTTGCTATTGACGTTTTCTATTATTGTCTATATTGTTGTTGACATTACTATTTTTTGTTTTTGTCTATATGGTTACTAACATTACTATTATTATTTTTCGTTTCTGTTAGAAATTTTTGGCGTTATGGCTCTCAGTTATTTTGTCACCGTTTTTGTGATTTACCATTTTGTGCATTCTTTTTGTTTACCTTGTGGTTAGACGTAAGTAGGTAGCGTGCGCCCCCGTCTGCACGATCTTTTTAGAGAGAAAAAGAAAAAAAAGGGAAAAATGAATAAATGATAAATAACTTAAAAAAGGGAAAGAAAAAAAGAAGAAGAAAAGGAAAAGAGAGCAAGTAAGAAAAGAAAAAGAAGGAAGAAAAAAAGAAAATAATAAAAATAAAAAGTTGTCTAGCTAGAAAACAACATGCTTGTGAAAAGAGATAACTTCCAACTTTTCTTTGAAAAAATTCATTGATCATAACCAGTTTTTGAAAAAGATGTGTATACACTTGAAGGATGAATGCTATGAAAGTTTTCCCGAACACCCAAAAATAGACTCGGATGAATGCACAAATTGATAAAAGAACATATTTTGGAAACAAAGGTTGACTAAAATAGAGAAAATGAATCCTGAGCCCTAGCATCATGTGACCATAAAAACTTGATGCTTGAGTGTCCACATGGGTGCATGCATGACTAGTTTTGCATAAAATTTCCTAATCATCATTGTTGCATATGTATCATGGAAATAACGTGGGACATTCCCTTTATCCCCGAACCGCTGGCCAAACCCTGACATATACCATGTCCAGCCGTTCTACAAACCTTGAGCCAAAATCCCAACTTACCATAAACCTTGCCCTCAGAAGAAAACAAAAAAAAAAAGGAAAATTCCCAATCAAAGAGGGGGAGAAAGCAAAAAAACAAAAGAAAATTTCTGATCAAACATCGAAAGAAAAGAAATGTACAGAAAGGTCTTTGGACCAAACAATATCTGAACAATATAGAATTTTCACCAAGAAAACAAAAAAGGAAAGGAAACCACGACCTAAAGTGGTCCTCTCCCTTTGATTGCCAACCAAAATCCTATGCGTCGGTGGCTTGTTCACCTCACACTAAACAAAAACATAAAAGGAAAAGGCCAAAAACACTCAAAGCCAAATTTCCCACCAAAAAACCATTCCCGAGAAAAAGTCCTATTGATCCATGATCACACATGTAATCTTTGATTTGATAGGAAATGATTTGCAAAATCAAGTCATGACATATCTATGGTACGGAATTAGGATGAAACACTTACCTGTGTGAGATCGATACACTTTGAGTGATTTTCTTCTATTTTTGTTGAACCCAGTGTTTCCTCTAAATGGTCATTTAGAAGCGAAATGCTAAACATCCAAAATCTCATTTATGGTTATGAGAAAATTTCATCAGCATACTCTCCTTCCCCGGTAGACACATTGTTTTTCATCCAAAAAACATATGTTGCTCTGATCAGTTGGAAGTTTTGTCTCTTTACTAAAGCACGTTCCCATTTTAGTGAAGAAAACACCGAGACTATTTTAGTCTCACAAGTTATCCAGAACTACGTAGGCCTGAGTTCCTCATTGAGGATACGTAAGAGCAAGAGCCTCGCTTTTGTCGGCCGCCCCACAATCTCTGTCATACCGACCCTGAGGTCATGTGACATGCGGAGACAAATTATGGTCTTTCAGCTCACCTTTTCGACATTCAGACACAGTCGTGTCCGATGGCACGCAGAGACAAATTATGGTCATTCTGTGTCTTTTGTCATCCAGAGGCGGCGGGCCTGATGACATCCGGAGACAAATTATGGTCATTCCGCTCACCTTTTCGCCATTCAGACACAGTTGTGTCCGATGGCACGTAGAGACAAATTATGGTCATTCTGCAACTTTTGTCATCCAGAGGCGGTGGGCCCGATGGCATGCGGAGAAAAATTATGGTCATTCCGCTCAGCTTTTCGCCATTCAGACACAGTCATGTCCGATGGCACGCAAAGAAAAATTATGGTCATTCTGCGTCTTTTGTCATCCAGAGGCGGCAAGCCCAATGACATGTGAAGACAAATTATGGTCATTCCGCTCGCCTTTTCGCCATTCAGACACAGTCGTGTCCGATGGCACGCAGAGATAAATTATGGTCATTCTACGTCTTTTGTCATCCAGAGGCGACAGGCCCAATGACATGCGGAGACAAATTATGGTCATTCCGCTCACCTTTTCGCCATTCAGACACAATTGTGTCCGATGGCACGCAGAGACAAATTATGGTCATTCTGCACACTTTTATCATCCAGAGGCGGCGGGCCCGATGACACGCGGAGACAAATTATGGTCATCCGCACGCTTTTTGCTATCTGTAAGACTCGATGAGTGATAAACGCGCAGAGACAAATTATGGTCATTCTGCACCTTTTGTCATTCAGGGACAGTGAGGCAAGAGGTGGGCAGAGACAAATTATGGTCATTCCCCACATCTTTTCGCCATCCAGAAGCGATCGTGTCCGATGGCATGCAGAGACAAATTATGGTCATTCTGTGCCTAGCCATCCAGGCTCGATCGTGTCCGAGGGCACGCAGAGACAAATTATGGTCATTTTGCGTCTTGTGTCAACCAAGAGGAATGAATTTGACAGTATTAGGATGATGTTGGTCGCTCGGTACTGATCATTTTCAAAATTTTTGCAGGTTCCGCTGGCAGGGAGATTGACCGGCCAAATGGTGTTTCACTCAAACGAAATTAGTGTTTTATCTTTACTTCCCTTTTATCTCCAATAAAAGACAAGTAAAGAGGGGCAACTGTCATACCCTAATTTCATCCGAGGACCATCCGTTTGTTGGGATGCGACCCTCGTTTGACCACTTCGAGGTAATTGGCACCCATTGTTAGGCAATCTGTGAAGTTCCGTAACATGCCGAAAGTTAAAAGGAAGCATTGTTGCACAATCCGTGAGGTTCCGTAACATGTCGGAAGTCAAAAGGAAGCATTGTTGCACAATTCGTGAAGTTCTGTAACATTCCGAAAGCCAAAAAAGGGATGATTACGTAATCCATAAGGTTCTGTGACATTACGGAATGAAAACAAGTATCGTTGCAAAATTCGTAAAGTTCCGTAACGTTACGGAAAAAGAATCAGCAAAAAAAGTGCAGGGGTGTATTTAGTAAATAGGGGTGCAAATAGCAACCCGGCCCACTTGAGCCTTCCAAGAAGTTCCACCAGAAGGCGGTGCCTTCTGGAGGAAGCAACCTAGCTCGCCTGGGCGAGCTGGGTGGCAAGCTTCTCCCTCTTTTTCCTATAAATAGGGGAAGGAGGGAAGATCAAAAATGTTCAACCCTCCTGGTATCTGAGAATCACTTAAAATTAGTGAGAAAAATTGTTTCCGTGAAGAAAATCCAAGCCGAGGCACTTCCGTAATGCTTCCGAGACGTTTCCGTAGGCGATTTCGCGAAGATTTTCCACCGTTCTTCATCGTTCTTCGTTCTTTCTTCGGTCTTCAACCGGTAAGTTCCCGAAATCAAACTTTTCAATTCATTCTATGTACCCTTAGTGGTCCCCACTTGTTTCGCGTGCTTTTATTTTCATTTCATTTACTTTTCGTACCCCCTTTTGACGTGCTTTAGTCATTTATTTAAATCATTTTCTTGCCTAATCAAAAATAAAATAAATTTCCACCGATCATTCGTATTGTAACATCTTTTAATTTCTGTTAAAATGAAATCCAACTGTTCGGTCATGCCGTAACCACGTTTAAAACCAAAACGAGGCAAAATAATAATATAATAGTAAAAAAAATATCGTTTAGTAAAATAAATAAAAAATCAATTGGACGTTTTTCTTTGGGATTTTTCTTTCTTAGTCGAATTGACTAATAACCAAAGTGAAACTAAGGCTAAAAAATCAATTCATAAATCAAACGCCTTAAAATGGTCTTTTCCGCTTTTATTGGTTAAACGTAGATTTCTAAAAAATCCTAAAATCAACACGTAGCTTTATTACCTCTTTTCAAAAAATAACAAGAGATCATTAATGGTCCAATGCCTTAATGTTTTCTCTCCTTTCAAAAGAATTGAAATATTGTTTAATGGTCCAACGCCTTAAATGACCATTCATTCAATAAAAACATATTTGGGAAAAAAAAAAGGATAAAAACAATTTAACCAACGTTTGGTTCTCAAAGAACTATGTAGGTCTGATTTCCTTATCACAATTGAGGATACGTAGGAGCAAGGGAAACACCCTTGTCGACGACAAAAAGATAAAAATATATATATAAGGCATAAAAAGACATAGGAACGTGAAAAAGGGGAAGATAACATGAATTGAAGTCATGTTTGCACATTTGATTAAAGGCTGCCGTCCCTTGTGACGGACGTGTGCGGTGCTAATACCTTCCCCGTACGTAAATACAACTCCCGAACCTTTCACTTAAAGTTTGTAGACCATGTATTTTTCCGGTTTTTCCAACGTTTTCCTCAAATAAACGTTGGTGGTGACTCCGCGCGTATTCCTTTCTTGGAAGACGCACCCGTGAGTCTCACGTCGCCCTCTCGCCGAAGGGTAGGTTGCGACACCTTCTTTACAACAAAGAGAAGAACGATATGAAAGATTGCAAAAATACAAGTGGTGAGGATGTCTCCTTCACCTCTAGGATCTCACAATCACTCTCAAACTCATCTCAAGCTCTCAAAATGGCTCTTGTTTCAAGCTCTGGTCTCTGCAGATCTTCACACAACAAAATCTTTCAAAACTCTCTGGAACTTGGACCTTTCTCTCTCTAGAAAATATAGACATGCAAAGCTCTGAATCCCAGTCCAAACTCCCTCTCTGAAATCTGATTTCAGGCTTAAATAGGTGGCCTTGTTCGTGCTCGTGCGCTTAGTGCAATTATGGACCACTTAGCGCACATTAGTGAATTTTGGCTTAGTGCGTGCCTTTCTCGCTTAGCGGATTAACTGAAGCGGTGTGCTTAGTGAGATGAAGCGGTGTGCTTAGCGATCCTATACATCTCATCTTCTTCCAGAGTCTTCCTTGCGCTTAGCCCAGGAGTGATGCGCTTAGCAAATGCTCGCTAAGCCAGCAGATTGGCTTAGTGAGAAGGTGAAAAACAACACTTTTCAAAGCTTGCCTAATTAACCTGAAATTGAGACAAAATGATTATTAAACACACAAAATGGAAGTACTAAGTATTTATTACCTATACTTAACAGAAAATACTTATAACACTACAAAATAACCAAAAATTAGAAGAGTTTGATACAATTTCCACAAGTTTTATACACAAAAGTTAGTCGTATTCACCGACTAACAGTCTGTCGATCCCTACTATCACAATTGTCTTTGGGAATTTCCCATGAGCTCTTGGTTGAATGAGTTTTCTTCTCAAATGTGCAAGTGTGAAACCTCAAGGATTCTCTTTTTCTTTATATATATATTTTTTAAACAATCACAAGCGTGCATGGGTTCCATTCCAGAATCAAAACTTAAAAGCAAAATTAGTCATTCCTTGATCCACATGGGCTTTATTGGGCTTGTAACATGGTCAGGGGTAAGAGGTGATGCAATCCTACCCCGCAAGGGTATCGGATAGAAGACTCCAAGAAGATTGGGCCAGAGATGCAAGAGAAGGCCTTAGGGTTCTCATGAGCCTTAGGGTAGATTTCGAGCCCATGGGCTAAGTATGAGCCCGCTTATTGACACTTAGGCTATAAATAGAGGACATGTGTGTGCATTTTTTCAACTTTGATCATTTGAAAATTAAACTTCAGATTTCAGAGCTCTTTTAGAGCACAAAATTTCGTGCTCTTCTCTTCCTCTCCCTTCATTCATCTCCTTCTTCCTCCAAGCTCTTATCCATGGCCTCCTATGGTGGTGAGCTTCTTCTAGACTCATCTTCTCCTTGAAGTGGCGTCTCCTCTCTCTCTCTTCCTTTTCCACTTCGCTGCCTTTCATCTTCCAAGAAGCAAAGGAATCCATTGATGAAGAAGATCCTAGGCCTACAAGCTCCAATGGAGCTTACATCATGTGGTATCAAGAGCATCTTCATCTAGGTGATGTTCTTTTGCTTCCTCTATCTTTTTTTTCAGTGAATTCTCTTTAATCCATTGTTCTTAATCTTATTCTCCATGTATATCCTCCATTGTCTTGTGGTTTGGTGCTGTTTAGAGTAGATTCAAAAAAATAAACCGATTAAATCTTAGATCTACACTTGTTCTTGCATTTCTATGGTTCAAATTTTGTAGATCTACTCTTGAATCATGTTTTTGTGTTGATTTTAGGCTCTATCATTTTTTATTCATAATATTCTTGTGCTGAAACTTAGATCTAAATTTTCTTCCAAAATATTGATTAGAAAAAAAAAACACAAAAATCTAAGTGTAAATCACTTAATCCATGTTGTCTTAGAGTCATGTTTAGTCATAGTAATTGTCACGTTATGTTCTAAGTTTATGTTGAATTTTTATTTTTGTTGATTGAATTCTAGATACATTTGTTCATGTATTCTTGTCATTCTTATCCTATCTTTTGAATTTTGAGTCTAATTCATGCATTTTATTTAGTTCATAACATGTTCTAAATCAATTCCTAGAAGTAGTCTTGTTGTTGAACTCTTTTTTTTTTCTAAGTTTCCTACATGATGCCTATGATGAAGTTGAGTTGTGGTGCTGAGTTGTGGCTGGATTTTTGAGTCAAAATAAGTCTTAAGATCTCTTGAATTTTTTTATTCAAGATAATTGAGCATAATCAAACACAAATTGTAACTATCCAAGCCTTAAGCAACATAAACACTACTCTTGATTTCTAGGTTGAAATCGCTGGTGCTGGCAGCTTGAACATACGAACTTGTATAAATTAATGTGAATACAAGTTCCAAAACTAGAGGTTTCTTGAGTCTTTTTTTTTTAGTTTTTTTTACTCTACTCTAGAGCCATTCTAAGTTTCTCTTTGAGTCCTAGCTTGCTTTTATGTGTTTTTCATTGCTTTAATTGTTGAATAATCCTTGAAAAATTTTCTTGTTAAAACTCTATTGGTTTAGCTTTCATTTCATTTTTTTTTTGTCTTTGGTTATTGCTTGTCTCTTTGTTTCCTTGTTTGTGAGTTGCCAAATAGGGAATTGGAAAGGAGGATTGGTGTCATCCCTTGAAGAATTTGAGTCAAGAAGCAAGGGGAAAACCACCTTAAAAGCTATTGGACTAAGAAGCACTCCAAATTGAGCGAATCACCAAAGACAGAACAACCACCAAAATTGAGGACCTTTTTGTAATTTTGTAATTTACAATTTACTTACTTTCATTGCTTTCAAATTTTGTAACAAAAAGGTCTTTCATTGAAAGTAAGTTGGGAGCCTCCAATAGGTCACCCTACTTCCATTTGTGTATAGTAATTTTAGGCAATTTTCCCATAGGATTGTGAGTGTTTTGTTGGGAACCTTAAATGTGGTCATCCAAACACTCTTAGGATTTGCCTAGTTTACATTTCTTGCTTATTTTCATAGCTTATTTCCTTTACCTTCCGTTGTCAAACCGCTTAGATAGCTTACGCTTTTATCAATTAGTTTTTACCTTATCTTTCACACCTCTTTTAGTGTTTATTTTGGCTAGTCTTCATTCTTCATCTAGTGTTAATGGTGAGGGTTCTACTCCTAAGGACCCCTTGTATAAGATATTAGATGAGTTGAGATCCCTTAAGTTGTGGAAAGAAAAACAAGAGAGAAAAGAAAAAGGAAAAAAAAATTGGAAGAAATAAGTCAAGATGAAAGAGAGAAAATAAGAGAGGAAGAAAGAAGGAAAATACTAAAAGAGTTAAGAAAAGAAAAGCATACCTCCTATAATAGTCATAACTCTTGCAAGAGCCTAAGTGAAGAACTTCGTGACTATTATGAAGGAAGGCATAGGTCACATCTTAGACCTCATTCCCATAGGAGAAAAAATGAAAGAAAGCCTCAAGAGACTAACATTAACCTCCCATACTTCCATGGGAAGGACAATGTAGAGGCTAACTTAGATTGGGAAATAAGGGTAGAGCAACAACTTAAACGGAAGTCTACTTCAAAATCTTATGGCTCTCACTCTTATCCAAAGAAAGACCAAGGTCAAGGCATCTTAGGGGTGACTCCTTCTAACCCCAAAGATGATAAGAGGAAGATAATAAAAAAGCAACCCCTTAAGGATAGTATGCAAGAGAAAACTAGCTCCATGAAGTGCTTTAAATGTCTTGGAAGAGGACATGTTACTTCTCAATGCCCCACCAAGAAAACCATGATTATGAGGAGCCAAGACATTTATAGTAGCCAAGATGAGGCTACTACTTCACCTTCCTCTAGTGAAAGTGAAGAAGCAAAAAGGGAAGAATCTAGTGAAGAAATCTACCCCCAGGAAGAAGGACAACCTTTAATGGTTAAGGAGGAGCGTAAGGACGTAAGTGTCTCCTCCAAGAGGTTAGCTAAGAAGGAAAGAAATTTTGAAATAAAGACAAATATTAAAGAAATTTCCCCTCTTAGAAAACCTCCATATTTTCTCCTTTGTAAAAAGACACTTGTTAGCATTGCTACACCTATTAGGCTTGAGATTATTCCTCAAGTAAAAGAGTTGTTGGATGAGGGTTTGGTTCGCAAGAGCTTAACTCCTTGTGCTTTGTTGGTGCCCAAAATAGGTATTATTAGGCACCAAATCCCTAAAATAGGTGGTATGATGAATGTTTTGAGTGGTGAAACCCTCTTTTGTAAAATCACTCATGCACCCAACATCTTCATGATTTGTGTACATAGGGACTCATTAGGTAGGTTTGTTCTTATTTTTAGTTTCAATACAAACTTAGGTACTCATATGGGACACCTTAGGTTTGTCATACTTTTTGGAAGGAATAATCAACATGAAAATACAAAAAAATGTATGTTTTATTGCATTACTTTTCTTAATTTTTTAAATAGTGATCAAGGGATTCCTATGAACCCTAAGAGAATAAAGGTCATTCCTGAATGGCCCACTCCACCAAGTATAAGAAAAATTTGGGGCTTCCATGACTTAACAAACTCTTACAAAAGGTTTGTCCCATATTTTTCTATACTTGTAGCACCACTCATTGAGTTGGTGAGGAACCATGTTCCTTCACGGGAAGATGCCCAGGAAATGGGTTTTCAGACCTTACCTTACTTCAACATACCAAACACCACTAATACATATGTTTTTGTTCTTTTTACAGGTGTTGAGGAAAAAAGCCCAGAGTTTCAAAAACCTTGGGATTTGAGGTCAAATCCATTTCAAGGGGGAGGGAATGACAATCCTACCCCACAAGGGCATTGGATAGAAGACTCCAAGAAGATTGGGTCAGAGATGCAAGAGAAGGTCTTAGGGTTCTCGTGAGCCTTAGGGTAGATTTTGGGCTCATGGGCTAAGTAAGAGTCTACTTATCTTTGTACATATCAGATTAAGGTTTCATTATTTTTGGACCTTGTATTTAGGGCTCCATAATATAGGTAAGGTACCCTAGAAATGTAGGATTTTTCAACCCTTGCATTTTAGGGCTCCTAGACTAGTTTTTTGTATTAGGGGTAGTTTTGTAATTTCACATGCATTAAGTGAATATTTGATGTGTGTGGTTTGAAATAAATTTAATTGAATTGGGAGAAGCCCAATCCAATTAAATTTTAGAGGGGGAGGTGAAAATTTGCTTGCTACACCCCATTGCCACATCATATAGTCACACTTTGTGCATGTCCTTCATGCTTTACATGTCTCATGACACCTACGCACACTTAGTGGAGAATCTTGGACTTGATCTTGGATTAGTGGGCTGAACCATAGCTAAAATTCACTAATCATAATTAGTGAAAATTTGGCTCCACAAATTCAATTTCAAATTCAAGTGAAATTTGAATAGAAATTCAAATTTCCCTCCAATTTTGCGTGACACTTAGGCTATAAATAGAGGGCATGCTTGTGCATTTTTTAAACTTTGATCATTTGAAAATTAAACTTCAGATTTCATAGCTCTTTTAGAGCACAAAATTTCGTGCTCTTCCCTTCCTCTCCCTTCATTCATCTCCTTCTTCCTCCAAGCTCTTATCCATGGCCTCCTATGGTGGTGAGCTTCTTCTAGACTCATCTTCTCCTTGAAGTGGCGTCTCCTCTATCTCTTCCTTCTCCATTCCGCTGCCATTCATCTTCCAAGAAGCAAAGGAATCCATTGATGAAGAAGATCCTAGGCCTACAAGCTCCAATGGAGCTTACATCAAGAGGGCTATGAAAGAAAGGATTAGAGAGTCAAGAGTGTTTAAGGGTTACATTGAGTAAGAACCTCGAGAACGTGGCTTGTACCTTTTGGGTTGGGCTCTACTCCTTTTGTCTTATACATTAATCCTTATTGCACTTTTTGTGCCTTCCTTGTAAAATATGGAGATCTTTTGTCTCTCATTTCTTCACTCGCCTTTGGCAGATTTTATTTTCTTTTTCTTTTCATTGTTCCCCAACTTCATGCATGTGTTGTTTGCATTGCTCTTCCTTCCGGTTTAGTGGTGGTTCCTATTCAGGGTTTCTATTTTGTTTTTTGTGTTGCTTTTAGAAAACAAATATGCTTCTGCTCGGAGGGGGTAGCAAGGGATTAATTAGTGTTTGGGATGTTCAAACACGGCCATGTGTCATTTCATATCTTGACTAGATACTTTTATAGTTTGGATTTTGGGACCAAACCCCCGATAAACATGCTCTTGCTTGTTTTTTTCCTTCTTTTTTAAATTTTTTTATTAACCCTAACTTTTGCTTAGGCCATCCTTTCGGGTTTTCGACCTACCAGGTGAGAACTTTTAATCTGCCCCTAGGTTCGCATTAGGCTCATGCATGGTGCCCCTCACTGCCCCAGTGTAGGGCTCTGAGGTATTTATTGTTGTCTTTTGTCATGACCTTGTAGCAAGGAAAAAAAGAAAGAAATTGTGCAAGTTCTCGAAAATGAATTTTCAAGGACGAGAAATATTTAAAATATTTTCAATTGATAGATTAAGCCAAATGACTCTTGTTCTTGATGACTCACCTTTCTCGCAAAATGATAACTTTTAAGAATGATGGAATGAGGTCACATGAATGTCCGTACTTCTTATTTTTTATTCTAAAAATAGTCAATCAAATGTTTTTCTTACTTTACTCATCGTTTACAGCACCCTCACCAAACGTGGAGAATGAGAAATTTCTGATTGAACAGGCTTGGAGATCAACTCAGGAGCACAGGTCACTTAAGCAAACAAACCAACAACTTATATTCACATTCTAGTGAAAGTTAAATAAGCAAAGATATAATTGTGAGAGAATGAGAGACAAGGACATCAAATTTATCCATATTATTAGCATTGTGACTGTTGTTTACAGCAATGGCATAAACATGAAAATCCTAATAAGTTATTGGAAACATCTAACAATAACCTTCAAATTTCCCCAAGCATCATACATAGTATCGCTTGACGACATCAAAATTCACGAGCGATTCTCCTCCTAGAATCTCAGCTAGCTTGCATCAATCAGACTTTGCACCCTATGTTTCAGGGTCATACAATGCTCAATGGAATGCCCCGGAACTCCTCCATGATAAGCACATGTTGCATTCGAGTTGTATCCTCGGGAAAATGGAGGTTGAGGAATATTTGCTGGGATTATGGATGCCATTGCATTATTGAGTAGATATGGGAGTAAGTTAGCATACAACAATAGAATTGGGGTGAATTCTACAGGCTTCTTTTTTGGAAAATTCCTTCCCTGGTTGGTATTTTGGTTCGTGTTAAGGGTGGTGTTTGATATCGAATGTGCAGTAGGTGAATTTTGTGGCTGATTTAGGGGTGACCCTTGTGGATGATGGGTGTCCTTGGCTAATAGGGTGGTGGGTAATGAGAAGGGCTGATATTGGCTGAGTATTGATATTGTTGAGCTGGTGGGAAATTTGGCCATGTAGGAATGGCAGTCAAAACTGTGGAAGCAATGACTTCCAAGATTATTTTGATAATGCAAAAGAATCAAGAGTTAAGCAAGTTCCAAAGAATCAGGAGTCAAAAAACTTCAAGAATCAAGTTTCAAAGAATCAAGATTCAAGAATAATCAAGTTTCAAGATTCAATCAAGTTTCAAGAATCAAGATTCAAGAATAATCAAGATCAAGATTCAAGACTCAAGATTCAAGAATCAAGAGAAGACTCAATCAAGATAAGTACTAAAAAAGTTTTTCAAAACATTGAGTAGCACAAGAATTTTTCACAAAATCTTTTACCAAAGAGTTTTACTCTCTGGTAATCGATTACCAGAAAGTAGTAATCGATTACCAGTAGTCAACATTGTTTTCAAAATTGATTTACAAAGCTGTAATCAATTACCATGATTCGATTACCAATGTTTTAAAACGTTAGATTTCAAATTTCAAGAGTCCAACTAGTGATAAAACATTTTCAAATCATTTTAAACTTGTGTAATCGATTACACAATACTTATAATCAATTACCAATGTTTCTAAACATTTTGATTTTTAAATTTAAACATGAAGAGTCACATCTTTTGATGTGTAATCAATTACACTATAATGGTAATCGATTACCAGTGACTGATTTCAAAAAATAAATTACCAAAAGTTACAATTCTTAAAGTGACTTGTTTCTGAAGAGTTTTTCAAAAGTCACAACCTTTAAGTGACTAGTTTTCGAAAGAGTCACAATTTTTAAAAGGTGACTAGTTTTAAAGAAATTGCCAAGAGTCACAAACTTTAACTTGAGTCATCAAATGATTATAAATATGTGACCATGGCACGAATTTCATATACAACTAAGACTGATTTCTTTCATTCAAAAAGATTGATTTCTTTCATTCATTTCTCTTCATCTTTCTAAGAGTTTTTGTTCAATACTTTCTTTTTCAAGAAAAGTTCATTGACCAAAAACTTATGCTATTCTTTTTCTTCATTCACTTATTTCTCTTGTCAAAAGATTCAAAGCACTAACCGCCTGAGAATTCTTTTGTTTCTTCCCTTCTCCTTCTTGATAAAAGATTTCAAAGGACTAACTGCCTGAGATATCTTCTATTTCTTACAAAAGATTTCAAAGGACTAACCGCCTGAGATATCTTTTTCCCTTTCCCTTTATACAAAAGATTTCAAAGGACTAACCACCTGAGATATCTTTTGTATCCCCTTCACAAAGAATTCAAGGGACTAACCGCCTAAGAATTCTTTGTCCAAACAAATTCGAGGGTACATCCTTTGTGGCACAAGTAGAGGGTACATCTACTTGGGTTGCTATACTGAGAACAAGAGAGGGTACATCTCTTGTGGATCAGTTCAAGTGGAGGGTAGATCCACTTGGTTGTTCAAAGAGAACAAGGGAGGGTACATCCCTTGTTGATCTTTGGCTTGTAAAGGATTTTACAAGGTTGAAATAAATCTCAAGAATCATTGGTTTCTTGGGGACTGGATGTAGGCACGGGTTGTTGCCGAACCAGTATAAATCTTGTGTTTGTCTTCTTCTTCCTTACACTCTTTAATTTCCGCTGTGCACTTTTAATTGTTGCTTTTACTTTTGGTTAAGTTATTGTTTATGTTCTTTACTTTCTTAACTTAGTAGTAAAAGCCTAGTTGAATCTAGTAACATTAAGAAGGATGAATTTTTAATTAGTCAAGACACATTAAATATTAATTCAACCCCCCTTCTTAATTATTCTGAGGCCACTTGATCCAACAAAAACATGGGTTCCTCCATCCTTCTTGTTCTCTCCATTTGCCCTAGGCTTCTTATTCATCAAAGTAGGATAATCAAATTTGCCTCTTCTCAGACTCACTTTGATCCTTTCGCTGGAGAAAACTAAATTGGCAAAGCTTGAAGGCATGTAACCCACCATATTCTCATAGTAGAACACCGGTAACGTGTCTACTATCATTGTTTTCATCTCCCTCTCCATCATTGGGGGCGCTACTTAAGCTGCCAGATCCCTCCACCTTTGGGCGTATTCTTTGAAAGATTCATGCTTTTTCTTACACATGTTTGCATTCTATCCAGAGTCATATCAGAATTGTACTGATACTGCCTAATGAAGGCAACCATTAGGTCCTTCCAAGAATGGACTCGGGAAGGTTCCAGATTAGTATACCAGGTGACGGCTGCCCTAGTAAGACTTTCCTGGAAGAAATGCATCAATAATTTTTCTTCTTTCGCATATGCTTCAATTTTCTTGAAATACATCTTCAAGTGATTCTTGGGGCAAGTAGTCCCCTTGTACTTATCAAAATCTGGCACCTTGAACTTTAGAGGAATGACCATGTTGGGCACTAGGCACAACTCTGCCATGTCAGCAAAGGCATAATCTCCGCCTCCTTCAATAGCCCTCAGCCTTTCCTCTATATGATCAAATTTCTCCCTTTCCACCATAGCAAGAGGGACTCTTCCCACCGCAAAATGCAAGGGTTGTGGTTATGGGTGATACTGAGGGGCCCCCAAAGTGTTTGGCAGGGGTATGCCGCAAAATGCCTGCCCTTTAGCGGCATATTTGAGGTGAGGCTCAAAGTCGGCTAAATTGTGGTCTTGGGGTGCTTCATCCTCCCCCATGGGTTGAGAGACATGTGCATGATCAGATTGGCTTTTTGGCTCTCAATGGGTATGGGTGCGAAGTTGTCGACATTCTCATCGGGAGTGTGTGCAACATTGGGTGGTGTATAGTTGGGAGGAAAGCCATACAGTGGTAAGGGATGCTTGCTCTGGACCTGCACAAAATGGGGGCCGCCCATACTTCCCAATGTTTCACCTCCCTAACCTACCATATCCGGGACTGGACAACTTGCTTGATTGATGCTAGATGGGTGAGTCGGGTCCACCTCAATGGCAGCACTTGCGGCAACAACTATAACCATGTTGACCTCCATCATTTTTCTCATACTCATCATTGTGGTCATTTGCTCTTTCATGGCCTCCATGTCGGCCTTCATCTCTTTTTGCACCTCCTCTATTTCACCCATCACTCTAGCTTTGGCACACGTTCTGTAAGGGTCCCGTAAAGCGCGTTCTTTCCTTATGATTACAATTATTACAGTTCTAATTTCAAGGAAAGAATGCAATGAGTAATGCAACCAATGTGAAAAGAAAAAAAGCATAGGCGTATGTAAACAAATACATTGTTAAAGTATTGCAAATTTACATAGGGCACTTAGTAGAACATAGGGTCGAATCAATTTAGATTTTCATTAAAACAACATTGTTCATTACATCTTGTCAGAGTCAAAGTGCAACTAAAAATAAAACATAGACATCAACAGTCCCTAATTTTGTAAATTATTTAGCTCAATCATTTGTTGGCAGTAGCCAAAGAAGCTATGCAAACTCAATCCATCTTTTGCCCCAACTTCTGCAAGCTGGTTACTTCCATACTTGACCTTGACTTGATGAAAACCTTTTCTTAAAAGCATATGCTTGGTTCGACCCTATGTTCACAAGAATAGAAATTTTGATTGCCAATACTTTGACAACCTATCATAGAGATGAATGATTAGGGCATACTTATGCTATGAATGACAAATGTAATTAAGAGATTGACATGACACGCCCGAAGAACCATCCTTTCCTAGTTAACAATGCATTAGGTACCATGTTCACGTGATTTTCAATCATTTTTCAAGAGAAATGGGTTTATAATCCCAACATGGTCTGTTTATAGCTATCATCATGGTACCCAACACATGTAACTACGAATGTGGTGTAAAATTTTGCGCTTTATTCTGACTTTCTTTTTGTTCTTTTTTTTTTTAGTAAAATGCAAGGCATGAGCAACTATGTGTCAGGATCATGCATGAGTGAACATAACATGTGAACGGTGAAAATAGAATGTATGCAATTGACAGATCAAAAGCATGCCAAATGAAGATGCATGATAATGCAATGATTTATGCAAATGCAATGCATGAATATGATAAACGGTAAATGCAGGAATGATATGTCCATCATGATACCATGAAGAGATGCATGATGCGATCAAGGAACAAGCCAGAGTGAGTTTGCTTTGTGCCCCTAATTTGGGAGCCTAATGGAAAGGAACGAAAAGTTCACTATCCAGTGACAACTCCCAAGGGTGGTTTTATGTAACTTTTAATGGCTTCTAGAGATATCATCCTCTTAGGTAACAACATTGTGGCGGTAGGGACTGTCAGGGACAATGCCTTACCAAAACAGGAAAACTCTAGATGAGGCTTCACTATCCTCAAGCGAGTCGGAGACCCAACATGACCACAGATCGATCTCCTCTCCCTATGTCTCACACGGACCCGGGTATAGGGCCTAACATCTCAACGTGTGTGCAAAAGTGTAAGTGCCATGTGTGTATGGAGAAATCTAAGAATTACCCCACCCTACTTGCCAAGCAAACAGATAACTCCTAGGTAGATGCAACAAGTACGTCACATGTCGTCTACCCTAGGATTCAATGGCATAAAAACATTCCTAACTACGAACGTAATAAATACACAGATACACACCAAAAGACAATAACATAGAAAAGGTTATACACAAATATGAACAAAACAAAAGATAAAAAAGAAAAGGGAACATAAATAAAGAAAAAGTCACGATAAAATTGTACATTGATCTAATGGCTTAACCCTCTAATGGTCCCCAGTGGAGTCACCATCTGTCGCAACCTACCTCACGATGGGATGGCAAAAGCGAAATAAATAAGCCAAAAGCGTTCGTCTCCAAGGGAGAAAACGAGCAGAGTCGCCACCAACGTTTATTTGAGGAAAATGTTAGAAAAAACCAAAAAGAGGTATAGGAATTTTGAAAATAAGGGTTTAGGAGATGTTTACGCATGGGGAAGGTATTAGCACCCCACATGCCCGTCACAAGGGATGGTAGCCTTTGATCGAGTGTGCACAACGTGACTTCAAAATTATTTATTTTCCCTTTTATATTTTTTTATTTTTTGGGGTCGACAAGGGGGCTGCCCTTACTCCTATGTATCCTCAGGTGCGATGAGGAATTTAGACCTGCATAGTTCTTTAAGTCTGAATGTTTGTGTGTTAAATTGATTTTATGTTTTTTGAAAGATTTATTTTAATTGCGAACAAAAAGTCGTCTAGGGCATTGGACCTTGAAACGATGTTTTAAGTTTTGAAAAGCGGAGAGAATCGTTAAAGCGTTGGACCTTGAAACGATCTCAAGTGATATTTGATAAAAAGAAGAGGTTATCAATTGGTTTTATCTTGGTTTTGTCTATTAACTTTCAACCTCTTTAAAGACGACTTTA
The DNA here is from genome assembly GCF_004193775.1 of Glycine soja. Lineage (NCBI taxonomy): Eukaryota > Viridiplantae > Streptophyta > Magnoliopsida > Fabales > Fabaceae > Glycine > Glycine soja. The sequence continues at coordinate 19,466,693 of NC_041002.1, read as the reverse complement.
CAATACTAGTGATCCGTTAAGATTGAACTTTACAAAGAAAACGAGATCACCGATGATAGATGAAGGAAATGAATATGCACAAAACAACAAGGGGGACCCCTAAGGGTGCATAGATCACATTCGAATCTTAAAAACAAAACTAACCGATGGTCGCATGAAGAACACCAAACAAGGAACAACGTAGAGATTGATCACAGTCGCAATTTGGCAGCACCTCAGCTTCGTTTCCTCTTCTTTCTTCTTCTTCTTTCTCTCTTCTCTCACTTGTATGATGGCAAGCAAAGAGTTGCCCAACCTTCATTTCCCAATCTAAATAAACCTCTACATTGTCCTTCCCATGGAAGTATGGGAGGTTAATGTTAGCCTCTTGAGGCTTTCTTTCCTTTTTTTCTCCTATGGGAGTGAGCTCTAGGATGTGACTTATGCCTTCCTTTATAATAGTCACTAAGTTCTTCACTTAGGCTCTTGCAAGAGTCATGACTACTATAGGTGGCATATTTTTTTTCTTAACTTTTTTAGTATTTTCCTTCTTTCTTCGTCCCTTATTTGTTCCCTCTCATCTTGACTTATTTCTACCCTCTCTTTTCCTTTTTCTTTTATTTCTAACTTTTCTTTCCATAACTTGAGGGAACTCAACTCATCTAATATTCTAGATAGAGGGTCCTTATGACTAGTACCCACACCATTAACACTAGATGAATGATGACTACGGTTCCTAACAAACACACACTATCCTAAGGGAAAATTACCTAAAATTATTACACACAAATGGAAGTAGGGTGACCTATTGGAAGCTCCCAACTTACTTCCAATGAAAAACTTTTTTGTTACAAAATTTGAAAGCGATGAAGGTAAACGTACAAGTGTCCAATTACAAGTAAATTGCCAATTATAAAATTACAAAAAAGTCCTCAATTTTGGTGGTTATTCTCTCTTTGGTGTTTCACTCAATTTGGAGTTCTTTTTAGTCTAATAGCTCTTAAGGTGGTTGGCCCTTTGCTTCTTGATTCAAATTCTCCAATTGATGGCACCAATCCTCCTTTCCAATTCTCTATATAGAAACTCACAAACAAGGAAACAAAGAAACAAGCAATAACCAAAGACCAAAAAATGAAATGAAAGATAATCTAATTGAGTTTTAACAAGACAAATTTTCAAGGATTATTCAACAATTTAAGCAATGAAAAACACATAAAAGCAAGCTAGGACTTAAAGAGAAACCTAGAATGGCTCTAGAGTAGAGTTAAAAAACTAAAAAAAAAAGACTCAAAAACCTCTAGTTTTGGCACTTGTTTTCACACTACTTTTCAATTGAAATTTCAAAACTAAGATTGGTCTAAAATAAGCACTAATTATAGAACAAATTTTGAGCCAAAAGAACAAGCACACTTCCCTTTCACTTTTTTTTCCTGGACACTGATTTTTCTGCAACTTGTATGATTTTTCTTATTTTTTCCTTTTATCCAAATCACTTGGTTCTTTTTTTATAATTTTTTTCCAGTCTTGAAAATTCAGTAAAATTTTGAGCTCAAACTTCGCAATGACCAATTCCCAATAATATTTGCAAGTTCGTATGTTCAAGCTGTCAGCACCAGCGATTTCAAACTTAGGCTTACTTTCAACTTTCCTATATATGTTAAACTCGCTAGGCTTGTTTACCATAGTTTTAGGAGTTCAACATTCACTTAGGATCAAAATTTCAGTCAGCAATTCAATCACCGAAACTCAAATTCACAATAGACACAATCATAAGGAAACCTAAAAGTTCAAGAAAAGGTTCACAATCAAAGACTCTCTAAGAATTATTCATGAACATGTTGAGGAGTAATTAACATGCCAGATTTGACTCAACTCAAATAATGGGTTAAAAAAATTTCATACGCTCATGAACAAATGAGTTAGACGACGAAACAAGAAAAATAAAATTCCGCACAACATAAGGAATCTTATGTGACTAGTTTCATGACTAGACATGACTTCTATGACAAAACTACAATAGGTGAACATGTCACTCTATATTTTTGAGGTTTTCTTCTACTTTAATGTTTTTGTAAGAATTTTATGGTTTAGGTTGCAGGCACAAAAAAATAGCAATACAAAACTCAAAAGAACTTAAACTCAACGCAATTCATGGTTCAAGAACAAGAACAAGAAATTTGAACCATAAAAAATCAAATCTAGCTTCTATAACAAGTTTAATCAGTAGAATTTCTAAAAAAGCATGTTAACAACATTCAGCACAAGACATGTGAGGAGATACATGGAGAAAAATGAAGAAACGACAATGGAGAAGAAGGTAAAGATGAAAATTAATGGAGGTTTAAGGAGCACCTACTTGAAGCTCTTGTGCTCTGATACCACTTGATGGAAGCTTGCTTGAGAATCTTCTATGGAGGCTGGATCTTTGAGCTTCAGTAAGGTCCATCAATGGTGATTTTCAACCATGGAGTTGCAGCGGAAGATAAAGGACAAGAGGTGAGAGGACCCAACTTGGATAAGAAGTTTAGAGAGGAAGCTTCAATGGAGGAAGAGAATGAGAGAGAGAGAAGGGGACGTGGGAATTGAGGAGATTAGGTATAGAAGTTAAACTTTGAAGTGTGTCTCACAAGTTTCTCATTCATCAAAGTTACTACAAGTGTTACACATGTTTCTATTTATAGTCTAGGTAGCTCCCTTGAGAAACTTCCTTGAGAAACAAAAAAAAATCCTACTACAAAGACTACTCAAAATGTCCTTAAATACAAGGCTAAAACCCTATACTACTAGGGTACCCTTTACTTGTAGGGTAGGGTACCCTACAAACCTAAGATGACCAAAATACAAGGCCCAAAAGAAGAAAAACCTATTCTAGTATTTACAAAGAAAGGTGAACTCATACTTAACCCATGAGCCCAAAATCTACCTTAAGGCTCATGAGAACCCTAGGGCCTTCTCCTACATCTATGGCCTAATCTTCTTGAAGTCTTCTATCCAATGTCCTTGTGGAGTAGGATTGCATCAATCGATGTCTTAAACAGATTCAACATCAATTTTGTGAAAAAATTGATGTTGTAAAACACTTAACTGATGTAGAAAGTACTTCAGAAGACACAATTCAACATTGGGTTTTTCAGAATCGATGTTGTTATGCACCTTACAACATCGATTTTGAGCAAAATCGATGTTATTTTTGCAGTTTTTACTTTTTTGTATATTTCTTACTATACGACATTGATTTTTGTAAAAATCAATTTGGTGTAGTGTATGTTAACATTGGTTTTCAAAAAATCAATGTTAACATTGATAATGTTAATGTTGGTGGTTTCAACATCAGTTAAAAATTCGATGTTAAAAGTCAAAAACAATCAATGCTAAAAGTCTATTTTTTAGTAATGGATATAAAAAAAGGTTTTAGGTTGACATGTGGCACTTTTATTTTTACTAGTTTTACTTTCCTGCTAGTTTGTGCTATGCTCGCACACCGTACGCGTCTGATAGCATATGAGAGAAAGCACACACCGGTGCGATAGAAAAAAAGTGTTGTATTGGCATGACACATGGTTGTATATGATTGTTTTGCAGAAAAATGATTCAGTTAGGCAAATGAAGATTGGAGAGAAAGCATGTCTCAAGAAAAGTAAATAATTAGCAAAATTGCACTTATATCCTTCATTTTATTAAAATAAATTATGATTTTAGTTTTTGGATTCTAATATTCTTATAAGAATACAAGATAGTTGAAATTTATAATATTTTATTAGTTTTTTGGCATTTTTTATACTTTTTTTCATTAAATTTTTTACATATAGACTATATTTTGAAAAGTGTTATTTAATATTATCAAGAGAACATTCACTACTAAAAAAATGAGTTTTAACATCGCCCTATTAACATCGGTTATTTAAAAATCGATGTCGTTGAACACTTACAACATCGGTTTTCAAATAACCGATGTTAAAATCACACTAAATTCAGTTTTAACATCGGTTATTTGAAAACCGATGTTGTAAGTGCTTAACGACATCAGTTTTCAAATAACTGATGTTAATATAATTTTTTTTTAATTATTTATGTATTTTAAAAAAATCATATATTACGTTATTAATTATATTTTAATTAAAAAATATAATAATTAATAAACAATAATAAATTCAAAAGGTAAACATTTAAAAATTAAACTAAATTTTTAAAATAAATTTCGTAATTTTAATTTTATTATTTCATGATTATCATTTAAATATAACGTACATTTATATAAATTATTTGATATTAGTTAATCTGAAAATAAAATAAAAAACTGTTTTTAATAATAGAGTTTAACTTTTATAGAATTTTTATAGAATGTTGGTAAAAACAATTATATTGTAAAAAATTAAAATTTATTATTAATATATTTTTATTTAATTATTATAGAAATAAAAAATTAGTTTTTTCTTCTTAAAAAGGTAAATGGATAATATTGTTTAAAAATTCTATGAAATCCTACTATATTTATATTATCGTATTATCTTTAAATTTAAAGTAAATTAAAATATTTGTATATATTAATTTGATTTATTGAAAATATATTTTAAGTGGTTTAATTTAAATAATTATAGTTATCTCATATATTTGTAGGATTTAAAAAAAATGATATTTTCATTATTTTTAAACAAATTTTTTAGAACAAAAATAAAAATATTTTCATGAGACACAAAAATTATGTTTTAAGTCTTTAAATTTAGAGTTAATTATAATCCACATGTAATTTATTTTTATTACATTTGTCATTTTTTTTATTATTTTTAACCTCATTTGTTAATTATGTGAATTTTTTGTTAATAAATTTAATAAAAAAATTATTTAAGAAAGAAGAAACAAAGAAAAAGAATTATATTTAAATAGTGATGAATTTTTTTAGTCAAAAGTTATTTTAATACTCAATTAAATATATTTTAATTCTCATTTAGGAAAGAAGAAACAAAGAAAAAGTATTTTGGATTAATTATTTTCACTCTCTATTTTTTTAAAATTCAAATTTTAATATTTGAACAAATATTTGGCTTGTCAAAGTCTTCAAACTTTTCTTTATCTTTAGATTTTGGCGTCAACTTTATTTGTTTGGCAAAATGATGTAATGATAAACATTGAGACTATCACATGTTATTTTTAATTATTTATGAGGTCTATTTCTCTAATATTTAAAATTATTTTTCAATAAATAATTTCAACTAGACACATTATTTAAGAAACTCACGATTTTATGTTATTAGAGAACATAATGGTTTGTTTAAAAAAAAAGAGAGAGAACATAATAGTAAAAGATTTTAAGTGTAACGTAATGTGTATGACCCATTAAAAAATTACTTCAACAACTCAATAAACAAGCAATTCAACACAGTAGATGTTCTTAGGTCGTTTTGCATTACATAAAAAAACATATATTGAATTTTATTATTAAAATCTCTAAGCAATTCAACCTTAAATTTTTTATTCAGCCACCTTTTCGATTTCATTAACATCTACCCTTGCTAGTTTTATCCTAATTCACGCATTTTTAATCCATGCTATTTCCATAAATTATTAATTATAAAATAATTTAATTATTTAAAATATAATTTCACAATCAGTTGCAAACACAAATATTAAAACTATAAACCGAAATCATAGGAAATGAAAATAAATATTAATGAATGCATATATTTATATATTTATTTGGCAAATAACAAAGGATTTCACATTCATATTTAATTTTACTAAAATTTTCAATCTTGTCTACCAATTTCAGTTTATTCAAGTCTATCAATTTTCTCTAAGGTTAAATAAATAAGTTCTCTCATATTCTTATTTTATTAAAAAATAATTTTTCAAAAACACTTGCAACTAGGGGTGGAAATGAGCCGAACAGCTTGTCAAGGTCCTTTGGCTCGGCCTATGTAAGGCTCGGCTTGGCTTGTTTACTATAAAGGTCAAGTCCAAGCTTTTTAAAAAGTTTTTTTAGATAAAAAGGCCAAGCTCAAACTATAAAAAAAGCTTGTTAAGCGTGACAAGTTGGCCTATTTAACTAATAATAATAATAATAATAATAATAATAATAATAATAATAATAACTTTATTTTATCAAATCTTATCTTATCCAGATTTTATTCTATTTAGATTTTATTTCGTCCTGATTTTATTTCATCCAATCTTATCTTATTTTGTCCAGATTTTGTTTTATTTCGTTTATGGGCTTGGACTTAAAATAGATTTGTAAGCTTTGGGACTGAGGACCTAATCCATACCATTTTTAATATTATGCTCGTTTATGGACTTGGACTTAAAATACTTTGTGCTTTAACAACTTGAATTCAATATGATTTTGTTTATCAATTATTTTTGGATTTGTATATTACTTATACAAAATTTTATAAGTTTCTTTTTTTAGTTAGTATTTCACTAGGTTTTAAAATAATTAATTAATCAAAGACGTATTTAAGTAAGCATTTAAATAGACTCGTGGGCCAAATAAGACTTTTATGTAAGCCGAGCCGAGCCATTAGAAAAAGTCTATGACGGGTAAGCCTTAATTTCAATTCAAACTATCTTATCTCATAACAAATTACCGGATTCAATTTGCAGTCAAAATCGCTTTTCTTGGGTTAAACAATTTTTTGCTCATTATGTTATGATTTTGTTTTTGTCCCTATTTTTTTTAAAAAAAAAAAATTTGTATGTGGCTTCATGGGATTATGACCACAACTGTGGTTTCAGAGATTCCAGAAACCTTGATGTTACAACTGTGAAGTGCGTGCTGCGAACGTTAGAGGTGAAATATGCCAACGGAACGACGGCGTTTTGATCCCGGAAGTAAAGAGCATGGGTGACATGTGTCAGCGATTAGATAAGATGCGTAGGAAAAGACGAAACAGGTACTATTTTTTCTACTTATGAAATGAAGTGAATAGAAAATAATTAGATGCGTTTTTTGGTTTTCTCTCGTGTATATGAAATGAAAGCGATTTCCTTATCTCTAGCAAAGACCCTTGCCATGCTTCAATTCAAGCATCCCATAGCGTAACGAAACGAGAGCGATCATCTCTTGTAAACTTGTAGTAGTAACATATACTAGGATTTTCTTTTAGATAGTAATAAAAGAAGAAAATGGGTTTAAGTTCTAAAAAAGTCCAAACAAAATTATAAATTAAACAAGTGTTAAAAATTTATTGTCACTTTAATGAATGAAAATAAAATGTAAGATTACTAATTATTTTTAATTCAATAAAAACTTATTTAACTCTCCTACCACCGCCATTATGGCTTGCTGGTGGTGAGTCAATGGTGTTGCTTTGAGCTGGGTATGGCTCTGCAGATGAGAGATCGTGCACCACATATGGTGGTTATTTTAAAAAATTTTAGAACCTTGTTTTTTATGAATCCATTCCTATCTGAAATTATTTAAATGTCCTTAATTATATATTATATATTACATATAAATTAAGTTGTCCTAAAATTAACTTAACAAACAAAAAATTGCTTAGGAGGGCCCCACCTTGATGCACTATGCTGTACAAACAGCTTCCACTGAGACAATTGAATTACTCTTATTGTATATTGTAGAGATAAATCTTCAAGACAATGTATGGTTATTGGTTAATTGTTCTCATATTTAACATATGTACCTTGTAATCTTTTGCAGTGTATTTTGAGAATATAAATTTGTTTTTTCTGTTTTAGGATGGCTGGACACCATTAAATCTTGCTGTTCAAACTCAGACCAAATTTAGTTAGGCTTTTGTTGCTTAAAGGTGCTGATAAGACATTAAGAAACAAGGTAATTATTTGTTGATCGCCTGCATTAATATATAAATTTGAAAGAACCTTGTTAGCATGCATGTAGTATACATTTTCTCTGTACTATACGTGTTCTACATCATCTTCCTAATTCACAGTTATCTTTTTGTTGATAGCTAGCTAAATCTATAACTTTTTAATTTCATTTTCCACGGCTGTCAAAAATGAAGATAGATAAAATAAAAGATAGATAAAAGCAGTTCAAATAAATTAATTCCAACATCAAAAGTGAAACATTTATTTCAATTATAGAGCCTCCCAGAACTAAAAATTAATTAGTTCATTGCAGCAGCTCATGAGTCAAGAACTCAGGCATTATTTAAATTTGTGAACTCCTGAAAGTGAAACTTCTAGTTGAAATTAGATGTATCAGCATTCAATAAACTTGTTGTCAAAAGACTTCATGAAGTTCTGTTTTGAAGTTGAATTAGTTCTCGTGATATGTTGTTTGTATGGATTACAAAACTTGTTTAGTTTGTAATTTAATAAAAATCAGGAATATGAGGTAGCACAAAAAGAAAACTTGTTTAGTGTGTGTTCTGTCTTTAATTTTTTTGTTTTTTGCATTTTTATTTTTAGTACTTTAATTTCTATTTCTTCCTTACTTTTAATTATTTTAAGGGATTAAAAGTAAAGATTGAAAAAAAATTAAGGAACTAAAAATTAGTATAAAGTAAAAGTTAAAAGACTAAAAAAGTTTATCGATTAAAAACATATATGAGAGGCGCGATGTTAAGTATTGGTGTTCTTGAAAAATCTCACAACAACATTCACGACACTATTTCTTGTGAATTGGTGTCTTCAAAAATCATACTTTATTAGACCTATGTTTTAACAGAATCAGTAAAAAACTTATAATAATATTTTTTTGAAAGAGATTCTGAGAATCTTATCAACAAAGAAATTTTTAAGAATATATATTTTTAATCCATGCTAATACATAAAATAAGATAAATAAAATAAAAGATAGATAAAAGCAGTTCAAATAAATTAATTCCAACATCAAAGTGAAACATTTATTTCAATTCTAGAGCCTCCCAGAACTAACCGTCTAATACTTTTATATGTAATAATTGAATAAATAATATTAAATAATGTTTATATTGAAAAAGAAATCCATATCTATATAATAATATAAATTTTTGGACAGTCTAAAGTCTGAACAGTAATTATCTTCCTCAAAATTTTGACTCTCAATATTTTATTTAGAATATGTACAAAAATGGAGACATTTTTTAGAATTTTATTTCATATTACTATATTATTATTATTATTATTATTATTAAAAGTGAATAATTAACATTATGAATAGTAAAAATTGTAGGATAAATTATATTTAAATCCTCTAAAATTTAATAAGTTAGATCCAATACCTCTCTCTCCCCCCTCTCTCCGTTATTTTGACTTCTCTCGGTATACATTAAGTATAATTGCGTAACAAAATATAAAGAACTATTTTAACTAATAAAAATAGATTAATGTTATAATAAATTAAAATTTTAGTTCAAATTACATTCGCACCCTAATTTTTTAAGGGAAATTTGTATAGGCAAGAAAAAGAAGAATATTAAGTAAGATTTTGTTATACCTCAGAGAATATGAATGTATTTTGCCTAAAATTTTAAAAATGCTATTTTTTAGTTCATCCCCCATGAGTGTGTCTTTTAATTTCTTAATTCAAAACAATGACCTATCCAGATTTTTAAAACTATGAAATAACCTACAAAATTACCTCAGGTTTCAATTTTTCTTAAACAAAACATATCCTACATAAATTACGGTACTTAACGAATAAGAAAAAAAAAGGATAAATTTCTTTAAAAAAACAAAAACAAACAGTACATTCGATTTGACCAAAACTCACCAGAGTGTGAATGAATTCGTGGAATAGCATTCGAGAAGAATAATCTACTATTTTATTGAATAATTGTTAGTTATTATTTTTATTAACTATATTAATAATGGTGCAAGCTTCATAAATGTACAGTGTATTATAAAAATGTTTGTTACAAAATTTTAAAACGAAAGAATATCAATAAAAATATAATTATTTTTGTTTAATAAAATTATAGTTTTTAATCCAAGATGCCAATAATGACGTCTGACGAGCGAGCAGAGTTGTAGACCGTGTTTGGGTGGTGGATTTTGACAGGGATACTTTGGTCCTTAAGGAAATCCCAAAAACGGGTTGTGTGGAGGAGCTTCAAATCTAATCAGAATTATTCAAACTCTTGTTACTAGGCCCTGAACTTGATAGATTTTAGTATATATAATGTAATGTCATAATGAAATAGAAAACATAAAATTCCTCCATGAATAACAAAAACGAAAATTGAACTTGATGTAATACTTCCTTTAGAGGTTTATTTTAATTAATGTAATACTTCCTTTAATCCTTTATATATAAGTAACAAATGAGTGTATTTCCTTTAGACTTAGATATAAGTAAAAAATAAATAAAATTTATTTTGATCAGCACTTGTTTATTAGTTTTGCTTCTGAGTGTAGCATTCATACTGATATCTATTTGTCGGAATGATGATTGATGTAGGTGTTCATTCAGTTATTTTTTTTATTTTTGCTTTCATTTTGGACCGTGCTGCTCATCATCACCGGTACAAATGTTTGTTACCAATGAATATTTTTATTACGTGTTCACTGTCATTAATGACAATTGATATATGATATACAAATTGTGTTCATGATGAGTGAACCTTAGATTCTCGTTTGAGATTAGATGCAATGATTCTTGCGGACAGTTTACATTAATCATTGTATTCAATCTTGAATTGTCTGTTTGGACAGTTTGGGGAGACTGATATTTTTATGGTAGATATATGTGTTAAGGTTAAAATTATTTTGATCATGCAGTATTTTAATGAAGTTAGACCATTGGAAGTAGAGAGATTCAAGGTGCTTCGCATCCAATGGGCACAGTATTATCTAAAAGTTAGAAATCAAACATAGGATGTTAGGCAACTATGTAACTTTAGGTTACTTAATTAGTTTACATACTTTGCATTACATTTTTTACAATCGTTGTTTCATTTTAACATTGAATAACCTTTGTTGATAGCTAGTTTTTTGCTAAAACCTATTTGAAAGCAGAATGCAAATGATATATGTTGTGTGTTGTGTGGTCTGATTTTAAATTTATAGGTTAAATTTTGGTTTTTTTGTAAAAACAGAGACGTTATTAAAAAAAAATTGTTGAAAACAACATCGATTTTTTGGAAAAACCGATGTTAACGAATGTGTTAATTTGACAGTTAACATCGGTTTTTTCAAAAAACCGATGTTAACTGTCAACATTAACACATTCGTTAACATTTATTTTTTTTTTTTTGTAGAAAACCGATGTTAATTGTCAACATTAACACATTCGTTAACATCGGTTTTTTTTTTTTTACAGAAAATTGATGTTAACTAACGCTAACATCAGTTTTTTGAAAAAACCGATGTTAACTGTCAACATTAATACATTAGTTAACATCAGTTTTTTTGTAGAAAACCGATGTTAACTTTCAACATTAATATACATTTTTTGGGTGTAATTCATATTAGCAACATCGGTTATTTATAGAACCGATGTTAGTAATTTTATGTTAACATCGGTTTTTAAAAAATCGATGTTAATAATAATACTATCAACGTTGGTACTTTCAACATCGATTTAAAAACCGATGTTGAAAGTCATAAATAACCGATGTAGAAAATATATTTTCTAATAGTGATTCAGACTATGATATTACAAATCATTGTGGTACATATCTTAAAAAACAAATAATATTGTGGTACATACTTAAACAAATATAAAGTAAAAAAAAAAAAAATAGTGACCGGTGCAAGTGCAGGGTCAACCAACTAGTTTTACCTATAAAAAAAATTACCATGACTTAAAATATGAATAAGAATCTCTCATATTCTCTTTTCTCTATATTTTTGCTCCTAAGCTTTTTTTTATACAATAATCATCAATTTAAAATATGAAAAAAGTTTTAATTGTACTTTTGGTTCCCTAAGTATCATAATTGTGTAATTTTAGTTCTCTGGATTTAAAATGTGCCAATTGAGACTCCCAAGTATAAAAAAATATATTCAATTTTAGTCTTATAGGTTTCAATTGTGCCAATTGGATTTCCACGTATCACAAAGTGTAATTTTAGTCTCTCAAGTATGTATATGTGTGTATTAACAAGAATAATTTGGTCTATTATACGAAGAACTAAATTTTACATTTTGGATACTTGGGGATCCAATTAGCGCAATTGAAATCAAGGTTACTAAAATTGTACATCTACGATATTTGAAAAATCATATCGGGACAATTAAAACATGAGGATTAAAATTTCCCATTTGTCATACTTAAGGACCAAAAGTGTAATTAAGAAAAAAAACACACAAAAACTAGACTCCAATTAATACCCACCAATAAAGATTGGGTACTGTAATAAAAGTGTCATATTGACCATAGTTCAAATCATAAAGAAATTAATTATTCGGAAAGACTATTAGGATATGTTTAACAAAATTAGTTATAATCATAACTAGTAAAATCATAAGTGTTCTGAAGTAGCTAAAAAATATCAAATGATAGAAATTAACATATTTATATGATAATTTTATATAAATTTTAATTTTATTTTATGGAAAAAATATAATTTTTTAATTAATTTTAAACTCTTATAATTTTTTATTTATAGATAAATTATTTTCATTACATTTTTAGTTTCAATTATTATATGTTTCTCATATTATATATTCTATTATTAATCTCATGTTATATCTTAAATATTTTTACTTAAGTTTAAAATAAAATAAAAAATATTTTTACTTAAGTTTAAAATAAAGTAAAAATATACACTTAAGTAGACATTATATTTTTATTGTGTTAATTAGCCTAATAGTTAAAATAAATCATCTATAACTATTAATAAAGGTAATTATCCCTTTGTGTACACATTTTTTTATTGTTAACTTACCCTTCAATATATATAATTGTTTTTATTTTCTTCATAAATTTTCAAGATATTACTCACTTTCCCTAAAAAAATATTGTTATCACTAAATTCTTTAATTATTTTTTTATTTTTATTTTTATAAATAAACATAAAGGCACGAAGTTCCTCTTTTTCAACTAGTATAATATAAAATTAATCTAGAAATAACAAAAAATAAAATAAAGTAATTCTAAAATTTATCATCATCAATTTCGAGAAGTATAATGTTAAAATGATAACTTAAATATTATAAGTAATACAATGGTTAAAATAAAATAGTGTAATATAAAAATGTAGTGAAAAAACAAATAAATAATAAATTCATCTTTTATTTAAAAAGGGTAATAAAAAATTTAATAATTATTTTAAGGATAAAAAGGAAATAAAATATAAAAAATTAAGAATTAAAAACTCGCTTTAAAAAAACGCTATTTCAAGTAGCGTTTCAAAAATTACTTTAAAAAATTATTTACCAAATAGTCAAACAAGTTTTTTAACTAATAAAAAAAGTTAAATACGAACTAAAATGACTTATCCGCCATAGTCTTAATGTTGAAACATCAAAATATATAGTTAATTTGCTTGTAACCAAAAATAAAAATCACAAGCTATTTTATAATATATATTTTTCTTAGCTTGTTAGACAAACTTCCTTCCATAACTTATTTAAATAAACTGATGAAATTAAACAAAGTGGGGTCTGATATTATCTTCATAAATTTACAAGAGAAGATCTCTAAGTGTCGATTTCAATTTTAGGTCGAGTTACTCTGTCTTTCGATGCCTTACTATTTCACACACGTGACCTACCTACTTGTGGTAATCAACACATGACCACAAGTGGGTAGCTTGAGATTTAATGGAGATTGAGTAGTCTATGAAGAATGTAAATATAATACTTCATATTCGTTAGTCTCTCTTTTGAAACTTTATAGCAAAATGTTCTCTCGTTACAATTCATTATTTTCCCGTTTAAGTAGGGGCGAGTTACAGAAAAAGGATCCAGGATGCATGTGATTGTGATCTTTTGTGAATAGTAAAAGTATATTTAGCTAAGTTTCTTATGGAATTTGGTCTCCATAGGGAAATGAAATTACTGTTATATTCAATTACTTTTAGATCGAGATGTATGTACCACTCAAAAGCATTATGTGTAAGCGTATATATGTATTCAACCATAACATTTGAAAGTTTGCAACTACATCTGATTGCGATCATATTGGAGATCAGCCTTCGAATTATTGTATTTTTGGGGATGTTTGGATCATGTGAAGACATGAAACAAATAGGAATATCTGTAGTTTTGTGTGTTCAGGGAAATATTGATTTTAATCTTTATGACCATTGACTCCGGACAAAGTTGATGCTCTATGCCCGACTAAGCAAAAGCCCTTATTTACCAAAGAAAAAGGCTCCATTCAACAGGCCCAAAAAACGAACCACTATCTCACTCTTAAATTGTCATAACCAAGGCACAAAAACAAAACCAAAGGAACGGTCATATTTATTGGAAAACTAGCAAAAAGAAAAAAAAATGTTGAGAAGTCTTCAACTGGAGTCTGGTTACAGAATCATCTTAGCTTTGAGACTCTCTTCCCTGCTAATTTTGTTTTCTTCGGTTCTGAGTGCTCATGGGTATCCTTCAAGAGCTCATATCTTCATTTATGCAGCCTGTTCTCAAGAAAAATACCAACCAAACTCACCCTTTGAAGGCAACCTTAACAGCTTTCTGTCTTCAGTTGTCAGTTCATTCTCGGATGTAACTTACAATAGTTTTGCTATTGGAAATGGAAGCTCAACACCACAAGAGGGAAACGTATACGGCTTGTATCAGTGCAGAGGTGATTTGCATCCAGTTGACTGCTCAAAGTGTGTAGGAAGACTTGTTAACCAAATAGGCTTGGTTTGTCCTTATGCCCTTGGGGCTTCTTTGCAACTTGAAGGCTGCCTTGTAAGATATGAGCATGCTGGTGATTTCCTGGGCAAACTGGACACCAGTCTCAGGTATAAGAAATGTAGCAAAGCCGTGACTAGTGACGTTGAGTTCTTCCGTCGTAGAGATGATGTTCTGGCTGATTTGCAAACGGCTAATGGATTTAGAGTCAGTAGTTCAGGCCTAGTTGAAGGGTTTGCACAATGCTTGGGGGATTTAAGTGTATCAGATTGCTCCTCTTGTCTAGCAGATGCAGTTGGAAAGCTAAAAAGCTTATGTGGATCAGCAGCAACAGCTGATGTGTTCTTGGGACAATGTTATGCTCGGTACTGGGCATCTGGCTATTATGATGAATCAGGTCCATTTCGTTCTCATTCTTCTTTTTCACTATCACTACAATATTCAGTACAACTAGAGGCATTTTCCTATCCAAGGGCAACTTATTCTACCCCCGATGTCTTTTCTACTTCAAAGTGTTGCCGCTAATTAACTTATTGCTAATCCTAGCTTAAAATATTTTCGAAGATGAGCTCACGTTAAAAAGACTAATTATAACTAAATCAATCCAATTCTTATTGGAGAGGAGCATGAAAAGCAGGAAAAGTTGAAATTGTTTTCAATACGATTTGAATTACTTACAGTTATGCCACAAATGACCCCTTTGTAGAAAAGTGATCAGAAAATGGAGAGGAAGCAGAGGTATTAACAAATTGTGAAATGCAATGGTCAATAATATTTTATGAGGGAAAACATTCAGAACATATGCTTTTATACTTTATTTAGGAAAATGCCCACTATGTGCCGTTCCTCTTTATCCTTTTGTTTGAATACCTTTTACTTAGTATCACATTCTATATTCTTTACCTATCAATTCGCTAGTGAAGCTCAGCATCCCATTGGTTTTATTCAAGTAGTGACTTGATTTGGCATAAAGCTGCAACTGAAAAGAAGATAGCATGGAATCTGAAACATCTTTTAACCCCCAACATATAAAGGTTATATATTATTCGATAAATTCCTACACTAATAATTTGCTTCCAAAATTTATTAAAGCTTGTCGTGAATTTCAATATAAATTTGAAAACTGTAATTATTATTTTTTTATCAAACATTACACATGAGTATATATATGAGATTATAGCGGACTTAAGATCCTCTCCCTTTTTCTGTTTTTGATTTGTTGTCTCATATAAATACTGTCAATTAAGTGAAAAAATATAAGCATCTTAAATTCTGTCTTCTCTCATAGTTTGGCAGTATATTTTTGTGCGATTAAATGTATATAATTAAGGAGTGTCTCTTGATAGATCTCGTGCACAATAGTATGCTAATAGTTCTCAACTTCTCATAGCTTTACTTCAACTTGGTGTTTTGTGCAGATTCCTCCAACAATGACCAAGTGGGAAAATCGGTTGCCATTATTGTGGGAGTATTTGCAGGTCTTGCCGTTCTAGTTGTACTCCTCTCAATTTGCAAAAAAGCAGCGGGTTAGTATACAAGATTATAGATCCAATTATGTATTAAATATATGTAATTAATCTCCTCCTCTTTATTTCGTGATCCCTATGTATTATGAAATGAATATCACCGAGGAGATGGTGGCTCATGATCATTATTTCAATACATGCAGGTTAAGAAGAGAGAGGTACTAAAAGAAGGGGTAATCATTAGGAAAGGTCCTCAAATGTTTTTTTAAATTTATTGAAAACCATGCTTCCACATTTTGTTCAATTTAATACATTATGTTTTCCCACCAAAGAAAGTGGATGTTATCTTTTAGTTTATAAAGTAGAACTCTGTTATCGATCAACTTAGAAAGCGCTGCCGATTGTCTTTGCCTTGGTGATGTCCAACAAAACCCATCATCATTCTTTTCCATATTTTAAAATCATTTGTAGATTATTCTGATGAGCACTTCTTTCTAAATTACTTTTCCTTTTTATTGTGTTGACTTGTTTCTTAGTGCCCTTTTCGAAGGACAATTCGGGAGGTTCCTTTTTTGAAATGATAATTATACCAAATCCCATAGTCATATGCAACAATCACAACGTAAAATTAGTTTAGTACAAATCAAATTTTTCTAATACATTTGGTTAGATAATATCAATGGCTAGAAAATTCGAAGTTAACAAACCAACAGAATGGACTTTCTTGCTTGCTTAAAAGCGGAAACCATTGATCCACCAAGATGATAAATACCGAGGTTTTGTTTCCATTTGACTGCTTATTTTAATTTTTTTTAACTGAAATAAGTTCTCGTCCATCAATTAATCTCATACATATGCATTTCATGATTCACACCTTGAGATTTAGGAAACATGATGAATTTGGATGGTCCAATATGATATATTTAGACGATTTAAAATACTTATCGTTTTGATGATAACAAAGTGTTAGGTGTGTGTTCCAACCTACCCTTCGACGGGAGGGCGATACGAGATAAAGATGTGCGTCTTCAAAAAAGGAGAACGCGCGGGAGTCGCCACTAACTTTTATTTGAGGAAAACGCTAGAAAAATCAAAAGGAAAAGGTATGCGAATTTCAAAAATAAAGGGTTCGGGAGTTGTTTACTCACGGGGAAGGTATTAGCATCGCACGCGCCCGTCACAAAGGATGACAACC
This sequence comes from Glycine soja, assembly GCF_004193775.1. NCBI lineage: Eukaryota > Viridiplantae > Streptophyta > Magnoliopsida > Fabales > Fabaceae > Glycine > Glycine soja. The sequence goes on along the minus strand of NC_041002.1, from coordinate 19,449,347 downwards.
TTTAATCAAGTGTGCACAAATGTGACTTCAATATTATTTATTTTCCGTTTTTATATTTTTTTATTTTTTGGGGTCGACAAGGGTGTTACCCTTGCTCCTACGTATCCTCAGGTGCGATGAGAAATTCAAACCTACGTAGTTCATTAGGTCTGAATGTTTGTGTGTTAAATTAATTTTGTTTTATGAAAGATTGATTTTAATTGTGAACCAAATTCGTTTAAGGTGTTGAACCTTGAAATGATGTTTTAAAATTTGAAAAGCGGAGAGAATCGTTAAGGCGTTGGACCTTGAAACGATCGCAAGTGATATTTGATAAAATGGAAGTTAGTTATGCATTGGTTCTATCTTGGTTTTGTTCATTAACTTTCAATCTTTTCAAAGACAACTTTACAACACTTAGTGATTGATTAAGTTTGAACTTTACCAAGAAAATGAGATCACCAATAATAGATGGAGGAAATAAATATGCACAAAAACAACAAGGGGGGGGGGGGGGGGGGGGGGGCACCCCTAAGGGTGCATAGATCACATTCAAATATAAAAAGCAAAACTAATCGACGGTCACACGAAGAACACTGAACAAGGAACGATGTAGGTTCGATCACGGTCGTGATTCGGTAGCACCTCGACTTTGTTTCCTCTTCTCTCTTCTTCTTTTCTTTCAATTTTGTAAATATCCTTTAAGGTTGAACCTTGGAACCCTTTACTCAACCTCCTTCACGCCTATTTATAGCAAAAAATGGCCTTTGGAACCATGACAGCTCGCCCAGGCGAGCTGATGCTTCATCCTGAAGTAAGCTGGCTCACCCAAGCGAGCTGGTTCCTTTACCCCTAAGCAAATTGGGGGCCCAGGCGAGCCAGGGTCCAGAAAACTCTCTAAAATGACCCTTTTGCCCCTCACTTTAGGTATCTTTGGCATTCTTGATCAAAACATTGAATGATCATCTGTTTCGCATTGTAACTGACGTTCAACACCATCAGTCAATTAGCAAGGATCAAAAGATCAGCAAATGATAGTCCTCGGACAAAATTAGGGTATGACAGTTGCCCCTCTTTACTTATCTTTTATTGGAAATAAAGGGGAAGTAAAGATAAGGACACTAATTTAGTTTGAGCGATCTTGCTATTCGACTGGGCAACTGGTGAAAACCAACGAAGTAAAACCGAGAGAACATGAGGACATTGAAGTTCTGTAGAGCGGAAGACATCTGAAATTCTTCTTTTTCTTTTTCTACTCTTCTTTTTTTCAAAGCATAGAAACAGAGAACGTCGAGTCCTATGAAGCACAGAGACAAGGACATTGAGTCCTATAAAAGACAAAAAATGTTGAAGTCTTGTAAAGTGTAAAAGACGGAAGACATCGAAGTCTTTGAAATGTAAATGAAGACATTGTAGTCTTTTGAAAGCATAAATGACTGAAGACATTGTAGTCTTTTGAAAGCATAAATGACTAAAGACATTGAAGTCTTTGAAATGTAAATGAAGACATTGTAGCCTTTTGAAAGCGTAAATGACTAAAGATATTAAAGTCTTTGAAATGAAAATGAAGACATTGTAATCTTTTGAAAGTGTAAATGATTGAAGACATTGAAGTCTTTGAAACATAAATGAAGACATTGAAGTCTTTGAAACATAAATGAAGACATTGAAGTCTTTTGAAAGCGTAAATGATGAAAGACATTGAAGTCTTCGAAATGTAAACGAAGACATTGTAGTCTTTTGAAAGCATAAATGACTAAAGACATTGAAGTCTTGGAAATGTAAAGGAAGACATTGTAGTCTTTTGAAAGCGTAAATGACTGAAGACATTGAAGTCTTTAAAATAATAATGAAGACATTGTGGTCTTTTGAAAGCGTAAATGAATGAAGACATTGAAGTCTTTAAAATGTAAATGAAGATATTGTAGTCTGTTGAAAGCGTAAATTGTAGCAGCCTGAAATATTACTATTGATAAATCGATGTTTAATTGTATTTATTGTGGTATTTGACTATATGGTTGACTTGAATGAGTGGAGGTATGACTTGAATTAGTCATGTGAATTTCTTGATGTGGATGTTGAGTTATGTGGAGTTTTGTTGAGTTAAGTTGAAATTATGAGATTTTAAATTTTACCTCAACCTATTCCATTAAAATTGCAATCCCGAATTCCTTGACCGTTGGATCATCTTCAAATTTTTTCTGTCGCTTCCTAAGACATTTCCCCACAGTATGACCGTTGGGAATTTTAAAATAACAAATTGTGATATCTCAATAAGCGAGAAGGGCGTGCTAAGCGCAATTCCAACCCGAGAGGGAATTGCGCTGAGCGAGTTTTGGCCCGCTAAGCGAGCCCTAGTGCAGAGGGAGTTGCGCTAAGCCTGAATTGTCGCACTAAGAATGAAAAGTGGACTTCGGCTTAGCAAGACGAGCTCGCTAAGCGAGATCTATAGATTATAAATACGTTACTCAGCGTGAAAAACATGATTTTTCACTCTCCTCTTCTCCAAAACGCCACCCAAACCCTAAAACCTCCTTCTCCACCACCCATGACCATCGGTGGCCGCCACGAGCCACCCTTACTTACCGCCGAAGCCCCACACCAAGAGGAACATTTTAGCCGGAGCAGAATCCTCCTCAAGGATTTGGTGGAGAAAATTCCCCAATCCTCCATTTCAAAGCTTCTCTGAGGTAATCTTGATTGCTAAACCCTTCTCCTAGTTAGTTTCAGTTCCTTTTAGTGTCTCTTGTGTGTTGGGTACTGGAATAGGGTGTTTTACACTTCCTTTGAAAAACCCTAGTGAATGAGACATTATAAAGGTTATCTTTTTACAACATTGATGTTATTTTCATGATCTTCACTGAACCCCAATCACATTGGCGTGATCGGAATTTTAAAATGATGTCTCCTTTTAGTAGAATTTGAAACACCCCTCAGCCCTTTATGTTTTGACAGGGGTATTTCACTCCGAATATGGTTATTAACCTTGTTTTTGAAACCTATACTAAATTTCCTTCAATTTGGTATATAGAACCTTGCGTTTTGACTAACGAGCGTGAACGAGAGAGACCTCTGAGCGACGCAAAGAGGAACTGAAGGAGAGCTTACAATAGGTGAGGGGAGTTTATTATAGTTTATAGCTTTTAATGCCATAGTTGGGGATAGGGAACCTAACTATGGGGATGTATGCTTGTCCCTATTGCATGCTGGTTTTCAAGAAAACAATGTTTTTGACTAATGGGATGC